>NW_017189694.1:0-37215 GCF_001704415.2 Capra hircus | reverse complement strand
AAGACAATTTCAAAAATACAACACAATCTTATTAGTTAAGGTAACCATTTCTTACGTCAGATTCTCAGTTCAGTTCTGTTGCTCATTCATTTTGGACTCTCTGTGACCCTTTGGACTGCAGCAACACGTTTCCCTATCCATAACCAACTCCCAGAGCTTGCTCAAACTCATGATTAGATCTCATGATTAGATCATGAAGCTCAAATTTAGATCTTCAGATCTTATTAATTTTTTATATATGAAATGTGTAACCTTTAGAATTCTCTCCCTATTTCCCTTACCTCCAGTCTTTGGCAATCATTTTCTACTATGAGTTCCATCTTTTCTTCTTTTTTGGAGATTCCTTATAATTGGGATCATATGGTATTTGTCTTTGACTTAGTCCACTTAGCATGATGTCCTCCAGTTTCATCCATGTTGCCACAAATGTGAAGATTCTTCTTTTTTTCTAATGGCTAAATAATATTTACCTATATATGTCAATGACATTGTTTTATTTTTTTTTAACATTTTTTTATTTTTATTTTTATTTTTTCTACCCCCCTCCCACTTCCCTCCCCATAACATCTCTCTGGGTCATCCCCATGCACCAGCCCCAAGCATGCTGTATCCTCGTCAGACATAGACTGGCGATTCGATTCTTACATGATAGTATACATGTTACAATGCCATTCTCCCAAATCATCCCACCTTCTCCCTCTCCCTCTGAGTCCAAAAGTCCGTTATACACATCTGTGTCTTTTTTCCTGTCTTGCATACAGGGTCGTCATTGCCATCTTCCTAAATTCCATATATATGTGTTAGTATACTGTATTGGTGTTTTTCTTTCTGGCTTACTTCACTCTGTATAATCGGCTCCAGTTTCATCCATCTCATCAGAACTGATTCAAATGAATTCTTTTTAACGGCTGAGTAATACTCCATTGTGTATATGTACCACGGCTTTCTTATCCATTCATCTGCTGATGGACATCTAGGTTGTTTCCATGTCCTGGCTATTATAAACAGTGCTGCGATGAACATTGGGGTACATGTGTCTCTTTCAATTCTGGTTTCCTCGGGGTGTATGCCCAGCAGTGGGATTGCTGGGTCATAAGGTAGTTCTATTTGCAATTTTTTAAGGAATCTCCACACTGTTCTCCATAGTGGCTGTACTAGTTTGCATTCCCACCAACATTGTAGGAGGTTCCCTTTTCTCCACACCCTCTCCAGCATTTATTGCTTCCAGATTTTTGGATCGCAGCCATTCTGACTGTGTGTGAAGTGGTACCTCATTGTGGTTTTGATTTGCATTTCTCTAATAATGAGTGATGTTGAGCATCTTTTCATGTGTTTGTTAGCCATCCGTATGTCTTCTTTGGAGAAATGTCTGTTTAGTTCTTTGGCTCATTTTTTGATTGGGTCGTTTATTTTTCTGGAGTTGAGCTGCATAAGTTGCTTGTATATTTTTGAGATTAGTTGTTTGTCAGTTGCTTCATTTGCTATTATTTTCTCCCCATTCAGAAGGCTGTCTTTCACCTTGCTTATATTTTCCTTTGTTGTGCAGAAGCTTTTAATTTTAATTAGATCCCATTTGTTTATTTTTGCTTTTATTTCCAGAATTCTGGGAGGTGGATCATAGAGGATCCTGCTGTGATTTATGTCTGAGAGTGTTTTGCCTATGTTCTCCTCTAGGAGTTTTATAGTTTCTGATCTTACATTTAGATCTTTAAATGACATTGTTTTAATCCATTCACCTGTTGAAAGATACTCAGGTTGTGCCTATACCAAGTCTACTGTGAATAATGCTGCAATGAACATGGGGATACAGATCTCTCTTTGACACAATGATTTCATTTCCTTTGACTATCTAGAGTGGGATAAGGGATCACATAACAGTTCTCTTCTAATGGCTGGATGGCATCACCGACTTGACGGACGTGAGTTTGAGTGAACTCCAGGAGTTGGTGATGGACAGGGAGGCCTGGCATGCTGGCAATTCATTGGGGTCACAAAGAGTTGGACACAACTGAGCAACTGAACTGAACTGAACTGAACTGAACTCCCTTCCCCCCAGCGACCATAAGTTCGTTTTTTCAGTCTGTGAGCCTCCTTCTGCTTTGTAAGTAATTTCATTTGTATCATTTCTTTTTAGATACCACCTGTAAGGAATATTGTATGATATTTCTCCTTCTCTTTCTGACTTAATCTACTCAGCATGACTCTCTAGGTCCATTTATGGACCTAGCATATGGAACAATCTATGTTGCTACAAATGGCATTATTTCATTCTTTTCAATGACTGAGTAATATTTTGCTGTATATATGTACCACATCTTCTTTTTTTGTTGTTTATATGTATCTATTTATTAATATTTACACTTAATAGAGTCGCCATTTCCTTCCTGCATCCTTTTTGTTTTTGGCTGTATCAATTTATCTATTTTTTATTTTTGTAATATATATTTATTTATTTTAATTAGAGGCTAATTCCTTTACAATACTATATTGGTTTTGCCATACATCAACATGAATCCATCATGGGTGTACACATCTCCCCATCCTGAACCCCACTCCACCTCCCTCCCCATCCCATCCCTCTAGGTCATCCCAGTGCACCAGCCCCAAGCGTCCTGTATCATGCCATCCAACCTGGACTAGCAATCCATTTCGCATATGATATTATATATGTTTCAATGCCATTCTCCCAAATCATCACACCCTCACCCTTTCCCACAGAGTCAAAAGGCTGTTCTATGCATCTGTGTCTCTTTTGCTGTCTCACATACAGGGTTATAGTTAACATCTTTCTAAATTCCATATATATGCGTTAGTATACTGTATTGGTGTTTTTCTTTTTTTGGCATACTTCATTCACTCTGTATAATAGGCTCCAGTTTCATCCACCTCATTAGAACTGATTCAAATGTTATTCTTTTTAATGGCTGAGTGATACTCCATTGTGTATATGTACCACAGCTTTCTTATCCGTTCGTCTGCTGATGGACATCTAGGGTGCTTCCATGTCCTGGCTGTGATAAACAGTGCTGCAACACTTTTACATTGGGGTAAAAAGTGTCTCTTGCAAGTCTGGTTTCCTTGGTGTGTATGCCTAGCAGTGGGATTGTGGGGGTCATATGACAGTTCTATTTCCAGTTTTTTAAGGAGTCTCCACACTGTTCTCCATAGTGGCTATACTAGTTTTCATTCCCCACCAGCGGTGTAAGAGGGTTCCCTTTTCTCCACAGGCTCTCCAACATTTACTGCTTGTAGACTTTTGGATAGCAGCCATTCTGACTGGAGTGAAATGGTACTTAATTGTGGTTTTGATTTGCATTTCTCTCATAATGAGTAACGTTGATCATCTTTTCATGTGTTTGTTAGCCATCTGTATGTCTTCTTTGGAGAAATGTCAGTTTAGTTCTTTGGCCCGTTTTTTGATTGGGTGGTTTATTTTTCTGGAATTGAGCTCCAGGAGATGCTTGTATATTTTTTGAGATTAATTCTTTGTCAGTTACTTCATTTGCTATTATTTTCACCCATTCTGAAGGCTGTCTTTTCACCTTGCTTATAGTTTCCTTTGTTGTGCAGAAGCTTTTAATTTTGATTAGCTCCCATTTGTTCATTTTTGCTTTTGTTTCCAATATTCTGGGAGGTGGGTCATAGAGGATCCTGCTGTGATTTATGTCGGAGAGTGTTTTGCCTATGTTCTCCTCTAGGAGTTTTATCGTTTCTGGTCTTATGTTTAGATCTTTAATCCATTGTGAGTTTATTTTTGTGTATGGTGTTAGAAAGGACTATTTCCATCATCTAATTTTAAATAACCATTTTATTCTTCGATACCACGCCCTTTAAACTAACTAAGAGCAGAGAAAATGTAAATGCTGTAGTAAATCAGTATTAAATGCTGATATGTTATCCTTAATTACATTACTGCTCTTCTGGTAAATTGGAAGAAGACTCATGTTCAGGTCTCATTCAGGAGGGATGAAATCTCTATTTTGTAAGTTCTCTTGTCCAAACTCAATTCTTGCTCACTTCAGTCTTAAATTCTGTTACCTACAAAGAATGGACACGAAAAGTAATATTAAAATCATGCTTGCAAAAGTCAATGATTTTATGCTTCTGTTGGCCAAAGTAGGGCCAGGAATAATTTCTGAAATATAATACATCATGGAAGCATGAAGGTATAGTTCTAATATCAAAGAGGAGATGTTTGGAGATGATTCAAAAACTAAGCTCCATGGGTTTTCAGGATGTACTCTGGACCAGACAGGTAAATTTGGTCCCTAAAAAGTCAAAGTCAGGAAAAGAGAGGCCTTGTTCACAGATCCAATGATGTAGTATTGGAGCTGATCCAATGATGTTTGTATTGGTGCTGACCAGGTAATATTCTTATATTATCATTTGGAGATTTATTTGCTATTTTCTTGAAGAAACAAATGTAACAAGAAGATTAAAGATTCATTAAAGTAGAAGAGCTGTCAAAGTGCCTAGAAAAAGGATAGTCAGCAAAACCAAGCCCCCATACTGATAACTGTCAAAGACTTTAACAGTGAGTATTATAGACAGAACAGAACAAGTGGATAAAACCAATGCTCTAGGGTCACTGCAATTTTGCAGTCAAAGACAAAATATTTTTCTCTTTCAGCACAGTCATCACAGCTTCCGCTGTGGTCCTGGCTACACACATGCAGACCGAAGGCACACTGACGTGTGATATGACATCAGGAAGTGAAAAGATGAGTGTTATGGTGCCCAGTCATCTGCATTGGCTAATAATGGGACCTAGGGAAAATTACTTGCCCTCTCCAAGTCATTGCATCTTCATTGACATAACTTGATGATCATAGTGAAGATTAAGGCTATCTCACAGGGTTACTGTGAAACACAAATTTTAAGAGGTTCTGAAGTTTTTGGGGAAAGTATAAAAGACATGCATGGGGTTATTAATGTGAGTGAGCAGATCCAAGGTACAGTATCCTTTTTCTCTTAGTATTCTCTTTGTACTCAACAGTAGCAATCAGTCAGTCATGTGTTTAGTCTTACCCCAGCGTGATGGTAAACCACACAGATCAACTGGACTTTTCTTGTCATTTCAGTGTCTAAAATTCAAGCATTAGTCAATGTAGAGTGAAAAAATTACAAACTCCTTGAGGGCCTCCCTGTCAGAGTCTGCAGAGTCCCAGCACTAAATTGTCTTAAAAAAAAAAAAAAAAGGCCTAAGCACTCTGGCTCAGAATTTAGTTCCAAATCTTTGCAGAGCACAGAAGTAGTTCTGGGAGAAATAGAGAAAATGCAGAGAGTAATCTACTTCTCCACATTCTGTGCAAATATCATCATCCATCTAAATTTACACAGAAGGCGCTCCTTCTTCCCACCCGAGCTACTACAGCACCAACTCCTACTCAGAGCAACAGGGAAAGAAAAGGTTGCCTCCACAGGATGGATTTGATAACCTCAAGTAACTAGATCATCTCAGAATGGCTCATGTTTTTATTTAAACAGGGTCCTGCCTGCTGCTGCTGCTGCTGCTGGTCATGTCAAATCTGCTCCTGTACCAGGGCAACGCATGCCCATCCTGTTTTCCTAACATGTTTGACATCCCCCTTACATCCCTTAGAGATCTGTTTCTCAATGCACCAGGCTCATCCATGATATTTTTGGCCTTTCCTGGATAATGTTCCCTGAGTTTGTAAGTACTTTGGTGGTGGTGTTTTAGTTCCTAAGTCATGTCTGACTACTGTAACCCCATGGACTGTGTATTCCACTAGGCTCCCAGATAGAACCTTTGCCTTTGTTACTGAGCTATACTGTGCTTTCAACAAGAAGGCAGCATCAGCCAAACGTCAAATAACACAGTCTCTAGGTCAAAGAAGCCATCAGCTCATAAGATGTGGAAATCAAAGAAAGGATCCGTTTTGCAAAATCACAAAGATTCCTAAGAAGTGCAATAACTGTTTCAATTTCCTCCTCATTTTTTTGGTAAATTTCCAAAATACATGAGTTTGTATTTGTCAGCCAAGAATGCCAGCGAAGAATACAATAGACTCAGTGGAATAATCAATAGAAATTTATTTCCTCACAATTCTGGGGGCTAAAAGTCTCAGATCAGGGGTGCCAGCAAGGTGAGGTTCTGGTAAGAATTCTTTCTTCCCAGGCTGGCTTCTCCCTGTGTCCTCACACAGGGTGGGGGGTTGGGAAAAGAGATAGAGGAAAAGACACAGAGACACAGAGAGAATTCTCTGGTGTTTCCCTTCCTGAAGACACTAAACCTATTGGATGAGTGTTCCACCCTAAGAGCTCATTTAACCTTAATGAGCTTCTCTGGTGGCTCAGATGGTAAAGAATCTGCCCACAGTTGAGAGACCGGGGTTCAATCCCTGGGTCTGGAAGGTTCCCTGGAGAAGGGAATGGCAAGCCACTCCAGTATTCTTGCCTGAGAAACCCATGGACAGAGGAGTCTGGTGGGCTAAAGAACATGAGGTCCCAAAAAACTGAACCCTTTTCAAAACACAGTACTTTGGCAGTTAAGGCTTAACATACGAATTTGAAGAAAACACATTCAGTCCATAATACTACCTGACATAAAGCACTAAAGTAAAAGAGGAGAGGGAAAAAGTTGCTTAAAGCTTAACATTCCAAAAACTAAGATCATGGCATCTGGTCTCATCACTTCATGGGAAATAGATGCAGAGCAGTGCAAACAGTGTCAGACTTTATTTTGGGGGGCTCCAAAATCACTGCAGATGGTGACTGCAGCCATGAAATTAAAAGATGCTTATCCCTTGAAAGGAAAGCTTTGACTAACCTAGATAGCATATGGAAAAGCAAAGACATTGCTTTACCGACAAGTTCCTTCTAGTCAAGGCTATGGTATTTCCAGTAGTTATGTATGGATGTGAGAGTTGGACTGTGAAGAAAGCTGAGCACCGAAGAATTGATGGTTTTGAACTGTGGTGTTGGAGAAGACTCTTGAGAGTCCCTTGAACTGCAAGGAGATCCAACCAGTCCATTCTAAAGGAGATCAGCCCTGAGGGTTCTTTGGAAGGAATGATACTAAAGCTGAAACTCCAAAACTTAGGCCACCTCATGTGAAGACTTGACTCATTGGAAAAGACTCTGACGCTGGGAGGGATTGGGGGCAGGAGGACATGGGGATGACGGAGGATGAGATGGCTGGATGGCATCACCGACTTGATGGATGTGAGTTTGAGTAAACTCCGGGTGTTGGTGATGGACAGGGAGGCCTGGTGTGCTGTGATTCATGGGGTCGCAAAGTGTAGGACATGACTGAGTGACTGAACTGAACTGAACTGAACTGGGGAAAGCGAAGCATGTTGATTTTCTGGTCGTTCAGTGTTGCTCTGGGCTTTCTTCTCCAGGCTCAGTATAAATAGGCAATAAGTGAGAACTGCTCTGCAGTGAACTGGGTGGATGAACTGTGTTAAACAAAGCTGAATCCTGGTCACAGATACAAATACTGGCAGGTGTTTTTAATGCTAAAAGTTATTGTTTTAAGATTTGCAGTGAATAGCTTTAGAGCTACAGTAGAATGGGAGTTTACAATTGGAAACAATTATTCTCTTTCTGATGAAGGTATTTGGAAGTTGTATGTTAATTCTTTTAGGTCAATCAAGGAGCACACAGTAGAGCAGACAGCTAATAAAAAGCGGTGCTAAAGGTTTCTGTTCCACTCACTTTGTTCTTTTTACTCACTAGTTTTTGTTTCATCCTCCATTTTTGACTACCCATTTTTTCCCATATCTTCCAAGTAATCTCTTGAAATGTTCATAACTTTTGCTAAAGACTAGTTTTTCTCTATCAGTGTGTTAGCTAGATTTTTCTACTCCTATTATTCTCAGTCCATTGCTTAGTATTTCCTATAACTCTATGTCAAATTTTTCTGTCATACCATTTTCCCACCATAAACAACATTGCCTACCTGGGACGAACGCTAAGCTTTTTGGTGTCTGGATTCAGTGATAAGCGAAAGTCATAACTGTATAACACCTTATAAGGGAATATATTGGCTCTAACGCACAGTAAACAAGAGATCAAATGGTTAAATATAGGTGCATGCATGCATTCTAAGTCACTTCATTTGTGTCCAACTCTTTGCAACCCTACTGACTGTAGCCCAACAGGCTCCTGTGTCCAGTGGATTGGCCAGGCAAGAATACTGGAGTATGCTGCTGTACCCTCTTGCCAGTGATGCTCCTCACCTAGGGATCAAACCTGAGTCTTCGTATATGTCCTGCATTGGCAGGAATGTTCTTTACCACTACCATCACCTGAGAAGCACCAAATATTGGTACATATGTCCTATATTTGGTTCAAACACTAAAGAATAATAAAAAACCCTATAATAATATAACAGAGAAGGGAAAACATTAAACTTAGAAAAGTTAGATGTTAAATCAATTTTATAGGACCATGTATAGAAAAGATAGGAAAGGAATGACTTTCAAATATTGTGATTCCCTCCCAATAAAAAAAGTATACATCTATCAACTTGTTAATGTTCTATTAATGGGTTCATCTACTGAATGCTGAACAACTGTAACTAATTGTCTGATCACTTTTAGGATGAGCAGGATGCCCAGGAAAAATATACCATATCAATGCCTCTAACAACTGACATATCAATTCCCTCCATACCCCTGAAGATAAAGAACACCGCCAACGCATGCATGTGAGACTTTTACCTGGGTTTTTTACCAGCTCAAATGAGGCAGTATGTAGGTTACCAGGCTTCAGATTATTAGAGGTAATGGTAACTGTACATGCAGGAAAAGGTGCAGGACTGTAAGCAATTGCAGAGAAATTATACTATGCAGTTGATGAAGCATGAGCAAAATTAAGGGATGACTAAAGATCTTTGAAGCAACATAAATAACAGATCTATAAATTGTCCATGGAGACAAGTTTAGTTCAATCAATGCATTAGACACAGGATTGCAGCTATTATACTGTACAAAAACAGGAAATGAATGGAAACATCCATGTGTAAAATAAAAGATGCAAAATTTATGAATATGTAAGAAACACACCCAGTTTTGAGTACTCCCTGTTACTAGTGACTCCTGCGTGGAAGTCCTCTACTGCACCACTCGAGCCATTTCGTCTGCCTTTCAAGTCTCCCCGATTCTGCTTCTAGAGGAACTAAGAGCCTCTTGATGAACGTGAAAGAGGAGGGTAAAAACGTTGGCTTAAAGCTCAACATTCAGAAAACTAAGATCATGCATCATATTATCTATGTATAATGACACCTAAAACTGAAATAGCATATTTTTCAATGTGACCTATGTATAATGATCATATAATCATTATGTTATATACATGGCACATATGCATACCTCCAGTTAAGTTCAGTCACTCAATCATATCCACACTTTGAGACCTCACGGACTACAACACATCAGGCTCCTGTGTCCTCCACCATCTCCTGAGCTTGCTCAATCTCATGCCGATCAAATCGATGATGCCATCCAACCATCTCATCCTTTGCCATCTCCTTCTCCTCCTGCCTTCAATCTTTCCCAGCATCAGGGTCTTTTCCTGTGAGTCAATTCTTTGCATCAGGTGGCCAAAGTATTGGAGCTTCAGCTTCAGTATCAGTCTTTTCAATGAATATTCCGGGCTGATTTCCTTTATTATTGACCAGTTTGTTCTCCTTGCAGTCCAAGGGACTCTCAAGAGTCTTCTCCAACAGCACAGTTCAAAAGCAACAGTTCCTTGGGCTTCAGTTTCCTTATGGCCCAGCTCTCACATCCATACATAACTACTGGAAAAACTATATCTCTGACTAGATGGAATTTTATTTATATATATAAACATATATGTACACACATCTATGTAAGGAAAAGTTTTTGAAAAGGAATATAATTATATCTTAGATAAAACAAACTAGTATAATTTGATTTTTCAAATGTGCATTTTGGCTATCATGTTGGGTCTAACCCTTTTCTTCAAATATAGTTTATCTTTATGCTGGTAAAAGAAACAGAAGTATGTCTTAACCTTGTAACATTAATTGCAGAACAGCTTATTTACAATAGCTAATGAAAATCCCTAAACTTTGAAACCTATAGGCCTGCCCAGTACTCTGCTATTGGTCACTTAACCAACTAATCATTGGCTTAATTCCTCCTTGACTCAGAAACTCTTATAGGCACTTACTTTACATCACTAAACAAAGCAGGCAGACACTTGTCCTCACCGAACTGATCTTCTAGCTGGGGGAAGACAGATACTTTGTAATAAATATGAATGTTTATTGCATTGTATGTTACCAGGTGACCTCTACTTCAGGAAAAGAACTAGTAAAGGAGAGGACAGGGATTGGGGAATAAAGGTGAACAAAGGGGTGTGATTTAAAGAAAAACAACTTAGACCACACTGAGGGGAGCAAACATGCTCTCTTGCATTCAAGATTCACGTTTTCCCCTGTCCAGGCAGGTCTCTTGGTCTTCTACACAACTTCAAAAATGTTTCTGTCTCTGAGGCTGTATGCAATCTCAAGCAAACATGGATGTTCTGAACATTCTGCCTCTCTTCAGTTGAATTGGTTTCAAAAAAAATTGTTGTAAACTCCCCCAAATTAAGTAACTTTTTATGTAGCAATTTTTGTAATTCTGTTTCCTGAAGAACTAATCTCCACATTATTTTCCATTATTCAACACACTGTCAGTGATGTAATTTTATTATGTATGAATATTATATATGCATTGCTATTAAAATATATTATGACATTTAAAATATATAAACAAAATATAAATTAAATGACAGTGAGATAAAAATAAATGGATTTGGTAACATTTTCTTCTGCAGGGGATGAGGACACTCATCTTTATGGCCACTGGAATAATGGATTCTGAATGTACACACATAATTATATCAGTGGTTTGCATATCATAATAAAGTAATTTCTGTTATATATAGCTTCAATCAAAATTCTCAGAATACCACAGGAGCCAATAATACAGTTACATGTGAATAACTCTGTTTGTAAGCATAGATAAGATTTTGTGAGTTTAATTCAGTAATCATTTTTAGTTCTTTTGATATTCCATCAGTTCATCTACTGGGAATAATCCAAACTGTACAATAGATTTCTTTTTTACAAGGTTTAAATCTCAAATCATAATAAAAGCAGAGCAACACTCTTGCAAAAAAAATGGCCTTGTGAAAAAGTTGGCTTAAAGCTCAACATTCAGAAAACTAAGATCATGGCATCTGGTCCCATCACTTCATGGCAAATAGACGGAGAAACAGTGGAAACAGTGGATGACTTTACTTGGGGGGTTCCAAAATCACTGCAGATGGTGATTGCAGCCACAGAATTAAAAGACACTTACTCTTGGAAGGAAAATTATGACCAATGTAGACAGTATATTAAAAAGCATAGACATTACTTGGCCAACGAAGGTGTGTCTAGCCAAGGCTATGGATTTTTCACTAGTCATGTGTGGATGTGAGAGTTGAACTGTAAAGAAAGCTAAGCACCAAAGAATTGATGCTTTTGAACTGTGGTGTTGGACAAGACCCTTGAGAGACCCTTGGACTGCAAAGAGATCCAGCCAGTCCATCCTAAAGGAGATCAGTCGTAGATGTTCATTGGAAAGACTGATGTTGAAGCTGAAACTTCAATACTTTGGCCACCTGATGTGAAGAGCTGACTCATTTGAAAAGACCCTGATGCTGGGAAAGATTGAGGGAAGGAAAAGGGGATGACAGAGGATGAGATGGTTAAAGACATCACTGAATCCATGGACATGGGATTGGGTGGACTCCGAGTGTTGGTGATGGACAGGGAGGCCTGGTTTAGTGCAGTTCATGCGGTTACAAAGAGCAGGATATAACTGAGAGACTGAACTGAACTGAAATGAAATGGCCTAGACAAATGAATGAAATGTCATATGGGTATCATTATATATATGCATTTGTAAAGGAAATTAACGAAAACATACAGAAGGCTTATAGTTAGCTGAAACAGAAAGTGTACTCCCTCAGAGCTGAATATATATATATATATAACCTAGAAAATATACTTTCTCAGCTTCTGATGACTTCTAAGAGGGGGACTCCACAACTTTCATCTCCAGCCTGCTGTGAGCTCCCTTCCACTTTCCTCCTCAACTTCCCTCCATGAAATCTCTTCCCTAGGTTCTAAAACACACCTTGGGCTTCTGCTTCAGACAAGAAGACATTTATCTCTGTGCCCACTCCTTTGTTTGTTCTGGAAATAAGAAGAGACCTCTAAAGGGACCTTGTATATTTGGCAAGAGGAAGGTGAACTAGTTTAGGGCCTGAAGAATGGAAGAGCAACACAGCAGCACCTAAGAGAAGACAAGCCAGGCCCAGCATTCCTGACCTCCAACCTAGATCAGAAGGCAGCCTGCGTAGGGCTGTTTCTCCCAAGGAACAAATGTGAAGGAACCCCAGGTGGTGGTTTAGTTGCTAGGCTGTGCTTGACTCTTAAGGACCCTGTGGACTGTAACCCACCAAGTTCCTCTGTCCATGGAATTCTCCAGGCAAGAATACAGATTCCCATGTCCTCCTCCAGAGGATCTTCCCAACTCAGGGATTGATCCGGGTCTTCACAAAGCAAGTGGATTCCTTGCTGTCTGAGGCATCAGGAAAGCCCAAGAAACTCAATAATCACATGTATATTTGGAAATAAAAGGATACCAACTGATGTTAATATTTGATAAAGTAGACTTTAGAGCAAAGAAAATATCTAAGATCAAAGGAATACAAGGACTTTACATAAGTGAAAAAGAGTCAATTCAGCAGGAATCCATAATAATCCTAAATATGTATACACCAAATAACATAACCACAACATACATGAAGCAAAAAAGGATACATCATCTGAATACTCATATAAACTTTAATGAGATTGAAACTGTGACATAAAACTTTTGAAAAAGAAATCATCAATCCAAGATAGTTTGACCAGAGAATTCTAATAAATATTTAAAAAGTTAAGATCAATTTGATATAATCTCTTCAAGAAAATGAAAGAGTAGGAAACCATTCCCAACTAATGAGATGGGGCCAATATTGATCTATATCAAAAGCAGAAAAGGCAGTACAAAGAAAAATTCAGACTAACGTCTCTCACAAATTTGCAGTTCAATGTTTTCACTCTCACACATACAAATCAACCAAATGAATTCAACAATGCATAAAAACATCTCTTGATAGTTTCTGGTCCCTTCCTAAGTCTGGTCACATTACTTATATCTTCAAAGGGTTTAAGTGAATCAAGGTTACAGTCAGTTCATTTCAGTCCAGTTCAGTTGCTCAGTCGTAACCTACTCTTTGCAACTGTATGAATCGCAGCATGCCAGGTATCCCCGTCCATCACCATCTCACATCCATCGAGTCGTGATATCATCTAGTCATCTCACCCTCGGCCATCCCCTTCTCCTCCTGCCCCCAATCCCTCCCAGCATCAGAGTCTTTTCCACTGAGTCAACTCTTCTCATGAGGTGGCCATAGTACTGGAGTTTCAGCTTCAGCATCATTCCTTCCAAAGAAATCCCAGGGTTGATCTCCTTCAGAATGGACTGGTTGGATCTCCTTGCAGTCCAAGGGACTCTGTGGAGTCTTCTCCAACATCACAGTTCAAAAGCATCAATTCCTCGGTGCTCAGCCTTCTTCACAGTCCAACTCTCACATCCATTAATGACCACAGGAAAAACCAAAGCCTTGACTAGGCGGACATTAGTCGGCAAAGTAATGTCTCTGCTTTTGAATATACTATCTAGGTAGGTCATAACTTTTCTTCCAAGGAGGAAGCGTCTTTTAATTTCATGGCTGTGGTAACCATCTGCAGTGATTTTGGAGCCCAGAAAAATAAACTCTGACACTGTTTCTACTGTTACCCCATCTATTTCCCATGAAGTGATGGGACCAGATGCCATGATCTTCATCTTCTGAATGTTGAGCTTTAAGCCAACTTTTTCACTCTCCTCTTTCACTTTCATCAAGAGGCTTTTTAGCTCCTCTTCACTTTCTGCCATAAGGGTGGTATCATCTGCATAACTGAGGTTATTGATATTTCTCCCTGCAATCTTGATTCCAGCTTGTGTTTCTTCCAGTCCAGCGTTTCTCATGATGTACTCTGCATATAAGTTACATAAGCAAGGTGACAATATACAGCCTTGACGTTTTCCTTTTCCTATTTGGAACCAGTCTGTTGTTCCATGTGCAGTTCTAACTGTTGCTTCCTTACCTAGTTAGGGTCCCAGTAATAATATTTTGATACCAGAAATACAGTGACAAATGCTCAAGTCTAGGTCAAATCAGAAACTTACCTCTCCCATTAACGTTAATCCTACCCAGGCATGCTAAATGTCTAGCAAAATTAACCACAACTAGAATACATAGCTACTATAGAGAAAGAAAACATAGCTACTATATAGAAATGGTGGGTGTGTCAGATATTCTTTATGTGCCCCTCAGGAACCCTGTTGATTATTTTCTATTATGTTATGAACCTTTGGAGGCTGAGAAGATCAGACTTTATCCCTCTAGCGCTCCTTGCATCTGACTTCTAATTGAGTTTGGCCAGGGGTGGACAAAAGAGATTGGAGAGTCAGTGGAGAAAGAGATCAGTGGATTGATTCTTTCCTCTGGCTCCTTTCTTGCTGGGAAGTGGCCAAGGTTCTCCACTGAAGCCCAAAGCTCTGTTCAGAGGCCCTCGCTTTTAGCTGCAGCTATGTACAAGGCTCTTAGAGACTGCAATATCCATTCTCTTCCTTTGCCTTGTTGGCCAATAAGTGTTCGTGCATCCATGTTCTTGCCTGTCTCAAAGAGTTTTGCTTTTCCTTTTAAGCTATCCTTAGTTCTGATACGGCGTCCAAATCCTTAAATTTCCTTGTATGTTAGTTGCTCAGGCATGTCTGACGTTTTGTGATCCCCATGAACTGTAGCCTACAAGGCTTCTCTGTCCAAAAGTTTCTTTAGACAAGAATGCTAGATTTAAGAATGACTTTGGTCAAACTGTACAAACTTTAAGCTATAAGATGATGAATAATGTCTCAGGATCTTATGTGTAACCTGGTGACTATGGTTTGTAATGTGTTACTGACATTTGTGGGGCTTCCCAGGTGGTGTTAGTGGTAAAGACCCCTCCTGCCAGTGCAGGATGCATAAGAGACATGGGTTGAATCCCTGGGTCAGGAAGATCCCCTGGAGGAGGGCATGGCAATCCACTCTAGTATTCTTTCCTGGAGAATCCCCATGGACAGAGGAGCCTGGCAGGCTATATAGTCCATGGGGTCACAGAGAGCTGGACATGACTGAAGTCAGTTAGCATACATGTAAGAGAGTTAAACTTGAAGGTTCTCACCAAAAACATATTGAAAGGTAAATATGTGTGGTGATATTAATAGATATGTTAATTTAATCAATGAGGAAATCCATTAATCATTTATACCTATTTAAATTATAATGTACACTTTAAATATCTTGCCATTTTATCTAGAAATCACAATTTATGAAACTGAAAAAAGAAGAAAAAACAAGAATTTCAATACTTTTTATATCATATTATAGATATTTCAGCCATTACTCTTAGTATGTAAAAAGGTTTTATTATTCCAGATAATAACCAATGGGATTCACCTGATATTTAGAAAAGGAAGAAACCTTGAAAATTATCTAGAAAATCCTCTCATATTAAGGATGTATAAGGAAATCCAAGAATGATTAAGTCACTTATCAAAACTTATAAAACTTGATGCAAATGTAGCAATAGAAAGCAGGTTTCCTAGGTTTAAGTGAATCTTTACCGAAATACCTGGCCAATGGAAATATCTCCTATGCGCTGCCAAACTTGATTCTTCTATCTTTCACAGATCTGATCATATTCCACCTTGGATTCACTGTCCAGTTTGCATAAGTTTTAAAAGTAAATCGAATTCCCTGAAGATTCAATCCTGGATGGCTCTTCTTCTCACTCTATATTCTCACATGTGGCTAACTCTTTATAAATGCCATTCCTTTTCCCTGGAAGACCCTCTCTCTTTTACCTCATGACTTCCCCAACATCTTTCAGATATCAGTAAAAACCTCTTCCCCAAAGCAGCCGCTCCTGACTCTGACACATTTCCCGTCTCCTTGTTATGTGGACATATGGCATTCTGTGCTTACGTGTCCCAATTGTGGTGGAACATTTAACTTTGAAATTTACCTCTTTCTGTTTTTCTATTAAAATTTAAGTCCTAATTCCCAAAGTCCACATGTGTGCTCTTCACTGCTGTCCATTCTTTGCATCCAGCAGGCCTTCCTTATGTGTTCATTCAATGAAACACTTTCATTCGTGCAGAGTAAAATTCCAATGAATTATTGATGCTGCTCTCACAGCATACAGTGAACTAAAACCATGGAGGACTTCTCTCCCCACCCAAACCCTTATATCCTGGTTATTGGGACATGATTACAGAACTAGAACTGTGGGGCCTTCCCTTGTGGCTCAGCTGGTGAAATATCTGCCTGCAATGTGGGAGGTCTGGGTTTGATCCCTGGGTTGGGACACGGCCCTAGAGAAGGGAAAGGCTGCCCACTCTAGTTTTCTGGCCTGGAGAATTCCGTGGACTCTAGAGTCCATGGGGCCACAAAGATTTAGACATGACTGAGCGACTTTTACTTTCACCAAACTGTGGATGCAATTGTTTTTAATCACTACCTTATTAGATAGAAACCACTAGATTTGCAGTCTGTTATTCCATATACACTAGCCCTGGCAGTTCATGTCCTAAGATAATGTTGTAATCCAGTTACGGACTAAAAGGCTGAATAGGGCACAATTAGAGATAGTGCTCTGAATCTGTTGCTTGAATTTACGATTTGCCATAGGATTCTCAACTTCACTAGAGGAGTTCAATTTCTTAGCTGAGCTCTCTGATGATAACAGATAAAAATACTTTAAAGCAAGCCTACAAATCAAATATTCTTACATTGGACAAAAACACCTAGTCTCTCTTGGAAGGTACAAAAGAAATTTACCTCCTTGATGACTGTTACCTACTTTTCCCAGATGAAAGTACCATCTTCCTCCTTATTGCTTCCTAAATTCATTCTCATAATTTTTATCTCACTAACCACATTCTGATCTATATTATAGTTAATTATATGAAAAACACCAATCCCACTCCTTTAATTCAGTTCCATTGGGTCTACAGAGTTACGACAACTGCCCTGAAGTTACTATTTATTGCATATCAAACATGGCAGAAACTGGCCAGCCATTTGTTCTTTCTCAGGTAAATATTATAATTAAAAGCAAATACCCAGCCACTGGTATTTTGGACAAAATGACAACTGGACAAAACCTTAACTGCTATTCCAGATATAAGTGCCTTTTGTGTTGATTTTTTTCTTTTAGAGAACTTGCATTCTAGATAGCATTCAGGTAAATAGAAACGGGACTGATATGTTAGCTGGGAAAAAAACCACTGTTGCAGGAGACAAAGGCAGGTGAATCATGCATCTTCTCTATAGTCAAGAGCCATTTATTAGGAGCCAGCAGGTCAGACAGTAAAGAGTCCCCCTGCATACAGGTGACCTGGGTTCGATCCCTGGTCAGGAAGATCCATGGAAGAAGGCATGTCAAACCACTCCAGTATTTTTGCTAAGAGAATCCCCAAGGACAGAGGAGCCTGGCGGGCTGCAGGCCAAGGGATCGTCATTCCAAGGGGTTGTAAAGTGTTGGACATGACTGAGCAACTACACACAGCAAACTTCCTACCTTGACATCCTGACATTTAGAAATAGTATCGCTCACTAGTGTCCTTAACTATAACTCTTGCTTTTCAGTGGAAAAGCCTCGAATTGCCAAAGCAATTTTGAGAAAGAAGAATGGAACTGGAGGAATCAACTTGCCTGACTTCAGGCTCTACTACAAAGCCACAGTCATCAAGACAGTATGGTACTGGCACAAAGACAGACATATAGATCAATGGAACAAAATAGAAAGCCCAGAGATAAATCCACACACATATGGACACCTTATCTTTGACAAAGGAGGCAAGAATATACAATGGAGTAAAGACAATCTCTTTAACAAGCGGTGCTGGGAAAACTGGTCAACCACTTGTAAAAGAATGAAACTAGATCACTTTCTAACACCGTACACAAAAATAAACTCAAAATGGATTAAAGATCTAAATGTAAGATCAGAAACTATAAAACTCCTAGAGGAGAACATAGGCAAAACACTCTCAGACATAAATCACAGCAGGATCCTCTATGATCCACCTCCCAGAATTCTGGAAATAAAAGCAAAAATAAACAAATGGGATCTAATTAAAATTAAAAGCTTCTGCACAACAAAGGAAAATATAAGCAAGGTGAAAAGACAGCCTTCTGAATGGGAGAAAATAATAGCAAATGAAGCCACTGACAAACAACTAATCTCAAAAATATACAAACAACTTCTGCAGCTCAATTCCAGAAAAATAAATGACCCAATCAAAAAATGGGCCAAAGAACTAAATAGACATTTCTCCAAAGAAGACATACGGATGGCTAACAAACACATGAAAAGATGCTCAACATCACTCATTATTAGAGAAATGCAAATCAAAACCACAATGAGGTACCACTTCACACCAGTCAGAATGGCTGCGATCCAAAAATCTGGAAGCAATAAATGCTGGAGAGGGTGTGGAGAAATGGGAACCCTCCTACACTGTCAGTGGGAATGCAAACTAGTACAGCCACTATGGAGAACAGTGTGGAGATTCCTTAAAAAATTGCAAATAGAACTACCTATGACCCAGCAATCCCACTGCTGGGCATACACATCGAGGAAACCAGAATTGAAAGAGACACATGTACCCCAATGTTCATCGCAGCACTGTTTATAATAGCCAGGACATGGAAACAACCTAGATGTCCATCAGCAGATGAATGGATAAGAAAGCCGTGGTACATATACACAATGGAGTATTACTCAGCCATTAAAAAGAATTCATTTGAATCAGTTCTGATGAGATGGATGAAACTGGAGCCAATTATACAGAGTGAAGTAAGCCAGAAAGAAAAACACCAATACAGTATACTAACTCATATATATGGAATTTAGGAAGATGGCAATGACGACCCTGTATGCAAGACAGGAAAAAAGACACAGATGTGTATAACGGACTTTTGGACTCAGAGGGAGAGGGAGAGGGTGGGATGATTTAGGAGAATGGGAATTCTAACAGGTATACTATCATGTAAGAATTGAATCGCCAGTCCATGTCTGACGTAGGGTGCAGCATGCTTGGGGCTGGTGCATGGGGATGACCCAGAGAGATGTTGTGGGGAGGGAGGTGGGAGGGGGGTTCATGTTTGGGAACGCATGTAAGAATTAAAGATTTTAAAATTTAAAAAATAAAAAAAAATAAATTAAAAAAAATATGTTATGGGGAGGGAGGTGGGAGGGGGGTTCATGTTTGGGAACTCATGTAAGAATTAAAGATTTTAAAATTAAAAAAAAGAAATTAAAAAAAATAAAATAGAATGAAGCCTCTGGAGAGTAAAGAAAAAAAAAAAAGAGCCTCTTGATGAAAGTGAAAGAGGAGAGTGAAAAAATTGTTTTAAAGCTCAACATTCAGAAAACTAAGATCATGGTATCTGGTCCCATCACTTCATGGCAAATAGAAGGAGAAATAGTGGAAACAGTGACAGACTTTATTTTGGAGGGGCTCCAAAATCACTGCAGATGGTGACTGCAGTCATGAAATTAAAAGATGCTTACTCCTTGGAAGGAAAGTTATGACCAAGATAGACAGCATATTAAAAAACACAAACATTACTTTGCCAACAAAGGTCTGTCTAGTCAAGGCTATGGTTTTTGCAGTGATCATGTATGGATGTGAGAGTTGGCCTGTGAAGAAAGCTAAGTGCCAAAGAATTGATGCTTTTGAACTGTGGTGTTGGAGAAGACTTGAGATCTTGAGAAAGAAGAACAAAGTTTGAGACCATGGTTGCTGATTCCAAATATATTAGAAAGCTATAGTAATCAAAACAGAATGATTTGCTTCTGGCTCAAAACAGACACATAGATCAATAGAGTACAACAATGAAGCCAGAAAGAGATGCACACCCATATATTGTTGGTTAGCTAATGAAAAAGGAGCCAAGACTATCCAGTGGGGAAAGGACAAACTTTTCAAAATGGCCCTGGGAATACTGGAGAGTCCTATGAAAAAATGAAACTGTACCCCTGTCTTTTACCATACAAAAAATCAACTAAAAAGGGATTGAAAAGTTGAACATAAGACTTGAAGTGATTAAACCCCTAGAAGAAGACATCGAGGTAATCTTCTTGCCATCAGTCTTTGCAATGAGGTTTTGGGTTTCACACCAAAAGCAAAGGCAACAACTGCCAAAACAAACAAGTAAAATCCAATCAAACTGCAAAGAAAGGAACATCAAGAAAATCAAATGGCAATTTACAGATTGACAGAAGATATTTCCAAATTACATGTTTGATAAAGGCTTAATATCCAAAAGACATGAGACATACAACTCAAGGGCAAAAAACCCCAAATAATTCAAATTTTTAATGGAGTGTAAGAAAAGTAAGAGTCTCAATAAATCTGAATATTAGACTGTAGATGAGAGACACAGCAAGGCTTTCCTTGTAGAACAGTAAAAGCCTGTGCCTTCCTGGCATTACTTTCTTCATCTCCACTCACTTGTTTGACAATTACAGTTCAATGTGTACGTTCTTCAGTCAATAGCAAACACCCCACAGTGAGCTATAATACGTACTAAGAACAGCCCTACTGGGGAAAAAAATATCCTAATATTTGCATATTTATTAATGAGGCATATCCAAAGGAAGGTAATTTCCAGAGTTTACCATGCCACTGTTTTGTATATTTCATTTCAAAATTGAGCTATCTAGTAAGGAAAATGAGTTAAGAGACCTCAATAACATATAGATAGAAAATCATTTTAAATGGGAGAATTAATGGTTATAATTTGGGAGTAATTTATTACTACTGTTGTAACTGTAGTCCTTTTGGTTCTCTACTGCATCCATTAATAATTTATTATAAATATTACTATCAACACAGGGACTGATGCTGCTGCGGCTGCTGCTGCTGCTGCTAAGTCGATTCAGTCGTGTCTGCCTCTGTGCGACCCCATAGAAGGCAGCCCACCAGGCTCCTCTGTCCCTGGGACTTCTCCAGGCAAGAACACTGGAGTGGGTTGCCATTTCCTTCTCCAATGCATGAAAGTGAAAAGTGAAAGTGAAGTTGCTCAGTTGTGTCTGACCCTCAGGGACCTCAAGGACTGTAGCCTACCAGGCTCCTGCACCCATGGGATTTTCCAGGTAAGACTGGATTTCCATTGCCTACTAAAGTAATAGTGAATAGAGAAAGACATAGAATATATTAGGCAAGAAGTGAAAGTATGGGAAGCCAGAAATGCTAGTGAAAGTCAGTATTGCCTTGAGAGGAAGGAAGGTTCTCAAATTTTCTTGAAAGAAGATTGAGCCAGATGTGAGAAATTAGCCTAATTTGTAAAGCAGAAACTCTACCAGAAGAAATTTAAGTTCGTAAAAACATTACGATGCTAAAACCCAAAATGTAAACAGAGCATAGGGTAGGGTTGTGTATATAGACATTCAAAATTCTCCAATGTTTAGTGCATCAGGCTCTGAAGGACCACCCTCACTGAGGTCTTTATTGCTCAACCTACAGGTACCAGCATGGAGAAAGAGCACTAATCCGCAGGCAGTAGAACCCTACTTTTATGGCCTCATGGCTTTCCTTAAGAAGCATCCCATGCAGCAGATTTCCTCCATCCCATCCCATCAGGCTGACTCTCCACGGTCAACAGGAGTCCTCACCCCCTGGAATCATTCTGCAATCCCCATGTCTCCAGCTCCCAGCTTCCGTGGACACCTGTGGACTTACAACCCTGTCCGAGGTATGAAAGGCTGCAGCATGGCTTGTCTATGTGGTTCTCACTTAATTCAGACTGTCCCAGATTAGTGAGTTCACTCCCCAACTGCTTCAAATATCTCCCCCGTCCCAGTGGACGGCCATGGATGCGGGGATCTCTCCCCTGCGCTTCAGCTCCATCATCCCCGGGTGCAGGCTGGTTCCACTTGCTCTCCTCCTTCTTTCCCCCTCCTCATTGTCCATTCTTTCCATTGCCTTGACAAGTTCTATATGGATCCGGATATTCCTTCTCAGTAATCAGGGAGTCCTGCCAGTATTCACTTGGTCTTCTGTAAGAACTGCTGCATCTTTAGACGTTCTTGATGCATCCGTGGAGAGAGGTGTACCCCATTTCCACCTACCCCTCCATCATCTTGTCCACCCCATTTGTGCTTGTAGTAGAAATGAGTTTCCCTTTCTATTAAGTAACAATGCCAGCACCACAGATGTTTAAATTTGCTTTATGAGGAGAACACAGGTAAGTTCCACTCTCTTCAGGTCAGTAGGACATTCAGTTGTGTCCCTCTCTGTGTGACCCTAGGGACTGCAGCACGCCAGGCTTCCCTGTACATCCCCGACTCCCAGAGCTTGTTCAATCTCATGATTAGATCATGAAGCTCAAACTTAGATCCTCACCTTATTAATTTTTTATACAGGAAAATATGTAACCTTTAAAAATCTCTCCCTATTTGTCCTACCTTCCAGGCTTTGGCAATCATTTTTCTACTCTGACTTCCTTTTTTTTTTTTTGAAACTCCTTATAGTTGACATCATATGGCATTTGTCTTTCTCTGACTTAGTTTACTTAGTGTAATGCCCTCCAGTTTCATCCATGTTGCCACAAATGGAAGGATTTCTTTCTAATCTAATGGCTAAATAATATTTACCTATATATGTCACGTCACATTGTTTTAATCCAGTCACCTTTTGAAAGATACTCAGGTTGTGCCTGTACCAAGGTACTGTAAATAATGCTGCAATGAACATGGGAATACAGATCTCTCTTTGAGACAATGATTTCATTTCCTTTGACTACATATCCAGAAGTGGGATAATGGATCACATAAACGTTCTCTTTTAAATTTCTTGAATAACCTCCACAGTGTGTTTCCATGGGAGTTTCACCAGTATACATACCTCTCAACAGTGCATAAGCACTCCTTTTTCTCTTCATCCTCAATAACATTTGTCATTTCTTCCATTTTTGGTACTAGACATTCAAACAGGTAAATGGTGATATCTCTTGTGTTTTGATCTGCATTTCCTGTGATTATCAGTGATGCTGAGCATCTTGTCATATACCTTTTGATTGTCTATATGGCTTATTTGTGGGAAAATGTCTATCCTTTAAAGATGTAGCATACATTATGTTTACTATATTCCAATATATGAAACTCAGTTGCCTAGCTGTATATCAACAACAAACTATCAGAAAGTGGAAGAAAGGAAACAATTCCATTTACTATTGCATCACAAAAAGATAAAACACTTAGAAATAAACTTAGGAAGGTGTTGAAAGATTTTATGCGAAACCTTTAAGACATTGATAAGAGAAATTTTAAAAGAGTTAAAAATATGTAAAGCTAGGTTTTCAATTCAATGTGTTTCCTGAGGTAGGATTTGTGTTACTATAAACTTCCCTCTTGGAACTGCTTTTGTTGCATCCTCTAGGTTTTAGATCATCATGTTTTCATTGTTCTTTGTTTCTAGGAATGTTTTGATTTCCCTTATTTCTATAGTAATCTGTTCATGATTTGGAAATGTGTTGTTTAATCAACATGTGTTTGTGTTCTTTATCGTTTTTTTTTTTCTATAATCGATATCTAGTATGATAGTACTCTTGCCTGGAAAATCCCTTGGATGGAGGAGCCTGGTAGGCTGCAGTCCATGGGGTTCCCAAGAGTTGAACACAATTGAGCGACTTCACTTTCAGTTTTCACTTTCATGCATTGGAGAAGGAAATGGCAACCCACTCCAGTGTTCTTGCCTGGAGAATCCCAGGGACAGAGGAGCCTGGTGGGCTGCCGCTTATGGGGCTGCACAAAGTCGGACAAGACTGAAGCGACTTAGCAGCAGCAGCAGCAGTATCATAGTGTTGTGGTCAGATAAAAATTTGATATAATTTCAATTTCCTTAAATGTACTGAGGTTTGATTTGTGACCCAAGATGAGGAGAATGTTCCGTGTGCACTTGAGAAAAGAGTGTATTCTTCTGCATTTGAATGGAATGTGCTAAAGATATCAATCAGGCCTGTTTGCTCTAATATTTCCTTTTGGGCTTATGTTTCTTTCTTAACTTTCTGGTTTGTTGATCTGTCCATTGGCATAGGTGTGGTGTTAACATGCCCTACTATTATTGTGTTACTGTTACTTTCTCCTTTTTGTCAGTTAGTATTTACCATATGTATTGAGGTACTCTTATGTAGTGTGCAAAAATAGTTAAAATTTTTGTGCCTTTTTCTTGGACTGATCCCGTGATCATTTGGCAGTGTCCTTCTTAATCTCTTATAATAGTTTTGTTTTTAAGGTCTATTTTTTCTGATACGAGAATTGCCAATCCGGCAATCTTTTGATTTCCATTTGCATGAAACATCTTTTTCCATCCTCTCACTTTCGGTCTGTATGTGTCTATAGGACTGAAGTGGATGTCTTGTAGACAGTATATATATGGCTCTTGTTTGTGTATCCATTCAGCCAGTCTGTGTCTTTTGGTGAGAATTGAAGAAGATAATAGCAAAAAAGACAACTGATAAAGGATTACTTACCAAAATACAAGCATCTCAAACAACTCAGTCATCAAAATCAAAGGCAAAAACTGCAAAAATAAACTAGTGAGACCACATCAAACTCAAAACTTTCTGCATAGTAAAAGAAGCCATCCATAAAATGAAATGACAACCTATGGAATGAAAAAAAATATATTTGCAAATCACATATTTGGTAAGGGCTTCATATCCAAGTATATATAAGAGACTCATGCAACTCAGTTTTGAAAGAAATCAAATAACCCAAATTATTAAATAAGCAGAGGAAGAGTAAGTGTTTTGAAAAATCTGAAGAGTAGACTGTAGATGAGACACACTGTAAGTTTTTCCTTCCAGAACAGAAGCCTGTGTCTTCCTGGCATTGCTTTCTTTATCTCCAACACCTGTTTGGTGATTGGAGTTCACTAGCTATCACTAGTGAATAGCTATCACTCCACAGTGAGCTATATGTGCTCAGAATAGCCTTATTAACTATAACAAACTAATAATTACATACTTAATCTTGTGGCATCTAAAATCCAAGGTGATTTTCAGAATTTTCTACCCCATTGTTTTCTATATTCTATTTCAAAATGGAAACACCTAGTATGGAAAAATAAGTATGGGACCTCAGTAATACATGGATAGGAAGTCAATTAAAACTGGGAGCATTACTGGATTATATTTGGGGGAATGTATTATTACTAATACTATTACAATTTTATTCCCCTTAATTCTCTGCTATACTAGTGGATATTTACTTAAAATAGTAATACCAAAAGAGAGGCACATAGTCTCAAGTCACAGTAGATTGAGAAAGACAAAGCTTATGAGGCAGGATGTGAAATCACAGAAAATTATCAACAATATCAAAACAAGGGGAAGTACTGACTAGAAAAAGCAGAGTTCTCTAATTTTTTGGAGACAACACAAGCAAGCAAGATGTGAGCCAACCAGCTTAAACTGTGTATCAGAAACCACACCAGAAGGAAAATGAAGTTCATAAAAATATGCTGATGCTAAACACCAAAATCCAGACAGTAAGAGAATAGGGTAGGGTTTATGTAGATGCTGAAAATTACTCAGAGAGGTAGACATGGAAGCAAGTACACGAATGAGTGTCAGAAAGATCAAAGCAGAAAAGGGTCTGAAAAATAAATCGTAAAGGGACTTGGTAGTCTGATCAAAAGAATAAGAGAATCAAATGAGAAAACCAAAATATAAAGACCTGTACACCTGAGAATGCTCAAGAGAAAAAATTTCGGCCTTAGTGAGCAGCAAACAGAAGCCTCCAGCATCTGGAACAAACACCCTGGGCAGGACTCATGACTGCGCTTCTGGAAACAGGCTCAGTTTCAAAGTTTGGACACTATACCACCTAAAAGCGAACACAGACAAGGATTTTAGCTTGCTATGGCACTGAATCAAGACAGTAGTGTTTGTTAGTTTACTTTTCTCATTCAACTATAACGTTAATCAATGATAATTGACACCATCAGTTTCTAGTCAGATCCCTTTTAGTCACACAATGGATATGTGAACCTGTTATATGATCCCTAATAACAGTTTTTATAATTGAATTTATTGATGGTTAATTGAAAGGGACTTGCTTTACAATACTGTACTGCTTTCAGCCAAACATCAGCATGAATCAGCCATAGGTATGCCTATGTCCCCTGCTCTTGAACCTCCTTGCCACCTTCCTTCCCATCCCAACCCTCGAAGCTGTTACAGAAAAACATGGAAGGCTTCACAAATTTGTGTGTCATCCTTGGGCAGGGGCCATGCTAATCTTCTCAGTATTATTCCAATTTTTAAATATATGTGCTATCAAGGCAAACACATGAATAAGAATGGGCAGAATGTCATGAAAACATGTGTAATATCACATAAGAAATGAATCGCCAGTCCAGGTTCGATACAGGATCCTTAGGCTGGTGCACTGGGATGACCCGGAGGGATGGTATGGGGAGGGAGGTGGGAGGGAGGTTCAGGATGGGGAATATGTGTACACCCGCGGCAGATTCATGGTGATACGTGGCAGAACCAATACAACATTGTAAAGTAATTAGCCTCCAATTAAATAAATTTAAATTAAAAATAAATATTTGAGATAAAATATTAAAACAACAATTTAACAGAAAAAATAAAATAGTCATCTACCAATACATGATCAATTACATTAGGAATTAGGGTATTCTGCTATATTTACTGCCTCTTATAAAATCTCATTTATAAGGTCCGAAGTTTCATGAAGGAATTAAGCATATATTTATGCATAGCACATGGATACCTGCACACAAATACGTTTATGTTATATAAGCTATTATTCTCCTTGCCTGTCACAATAAGCTTTTAATTGATGAGAGAGATAGTCCCAAATTTCTCCAACTTATAAGCCTCCTTTTTGAGAACCACTTCTTTTATTTTCATCATCTAATTTTAAATAAGCATTTTATTCTTAGTTACCATGCCCCTTTAAAATAACTAAAAAAAGAGAAAACTTAGTAAATGCTGATATCTTATCCTTCATTAATTTATCACTCTTCTGGTAAATTGGGAAAAGAATGATGATCAGATCTCATTCAGGAGGATAAAATCTCTATTTTATCAGTTCTCTTGTCCAAACTCAGTTCTTGCTCACTTCAGTCTTAAATTCTGCTTACTTACAAAGGACAGACAGGAAAAGGAATATTAAAATCATGCTAGCAAGAGTCTATGATTTTATGCTTCTGCTGGCCAAAGGTAGGGCCAGGAATAATTTCTGAAATATTACAATACATCACGGAAGCATGAAGGTCTAGTTCTACTGTCAAAGAAGAGATGCTTAGAGGTGGTTCAAAACCTAAGCTCCGTGGGTTGTCAGGATGTACTCCCGACCAGACAGGTAAATTTTGTCCCTAAATAGTCAAAGTCAGGAAGAGACAGGCCTTGTTTTCAGAGCCAATGACGTTGTCTTGGGTGTTGACCAGGTAATATTCTTGTATTACCATTTGGAGATTTATTTGCTATTTTCTCAAAGAAACAAACATAACGAGAGGATTAAAGATGCATAAAGGTAGAAGAGCTGTCAAGGTGCCTAGAAGAAAGGCTAGCCAGGAGAACCAGGCCCCCACACTGATGACTGTCACAGACTGTAACAGTGAGTGTTTTATAGACAGAGCAGAACAAGTGGATAAAACCAGTGTTCTCAGATCACTGCTGTTTCGCAGTCAAAGACAAAATATTTTTCTCTTTAAGCAGAGTCATCACAGCTCCTGCTGTGGTCCTGGTTACACACATGCAGACCGAGGGCCACTGGCATCTGTGATGTGACATCAGGAAGTGAACAGATGAGTAGTATTGGTGCCCAGTCACCTGCATCTGCTAATAATGGGAACTGGGTAAAATTACTTGCCCTCTCCAAGTCATCACATCTTCATTAACATAACTTGATGATCATAGTGAAGATTAAGGTTATCTCAGAGGGTTCCTGTGAAGCACAAATTTTAAGATGTTTTCAAGCTTTTGGGAAAGTATCAACGACATGCATGGGGTTACAAAGGTGAGTGAGCAGATCCAAGGTACAGTATCCTTTTTCTCTTAGTATTCTCTCTGTACTCAATAATAGTGATCAATCAGTCTCGTGTTTACTCTTACCCCAATGTGATGGTATACCACAGATAAACTGGACTTTTCTTGTCATTTCAGTGTCTAAAATTCAAGCATTAGTAGATGTAGAGTAAAAAAAAAATTCAAACTCCTAGAGGGCCTCTTGGCTCAGAGTCTGGAGAGTCCCAACATTAAACTGTCTTAAAAGAATGACCCAAACACTCTGGCTCAGATTTAGTTCCAAATGTTTGCAGAGCACAGAAGTACTTCTGGGAGCAATTCAAAAATACAGGGAGTAACCTACTTATCCAACTGTCTATCTGTGCAAATACGATCATCCATCTAAATTTACACAGAAGGCGCTCCTTTCCCACCCCAGCTTCTACAGCAACAAGTCCCGCTCACAGCAAAGGGAAAGAGAAGGCTTTCTTCCACAGGATGGATTGGATAACCTTAGGTGACTAGATCATCTCAGAATGGCTCATGGTTTTATTTAAACAGGGTCCTGCCTTCTGCTGCTGCTGGTCATGTCAAATCTGCTCCTGTGCCAAGGCAACCCATGCCCCTCCTGCGGGCCTAACGTGTTTGCCACCTCCCTGAGATCCCGTACAGACTTGTTTATCGAAGTTGCCTGGCTGTCCCATGACTTCCATAACCGTTCCACAATAATGTTCCAGGAGTTTGTAAGTACTATGTTGGTGTACATTACTTGCTCATTCGTGTTCGACACTTGCGACCCCGTGGACTGTAGCCTGCCAGGCTCCCAGAAGGAAACTTCCCCTAAGTGATGGGGCTAGACTATCCTTTAAACAAGAAGCCTGCAAAAGCACACTCTCTCGGTCAAAGAAGCCATCAGTTCGTAAGATGTGGAAATCGAAGAAAGGATCGGTTTTGTGAAATCTCAAAGTTTCCTAAGAAGTGCAATAAATTGTTCAGTTTCCTTTCATTCATTTTCTTTTTAAATAAGCAAAATAAATGATTTTGTATTTGTCAGGTAGGAATGCCATAAAAGAATACAATAGACTCTGAGAAATAAACAATAGAAATTTATTTCCTCACAGTCTGGGGGCTAGAAGTCCAAGATCAGGGTGCCAGCAAGGTGAGGTTCTGGTAAGGACTCTTTCTTCCCAGGCTGGCTTCTCCGTGAGTCCTCACAAAGGGTGGGGGGTGGGGAAGAGAGATAGAGGAAAAGACACAGAGACACAGAGAGAATTCTCTGGTGTTTCACTTCATGAAGACACTAAACCTATTGGATGAGTGTTCCACCCTAAGAGCTCATTTACCATTAGTGGGCTTCACTGGTGGCTCAGATGGTAAAGAATCTGCCTGCAATGTGAGAGACTTGGGTTCTATCCCTGGGTCTGGAAGATTCCCTGGAGAAGGAAATGGCAAGCCACTCCAGTATTCTTGCCTGAGAAATGCCATGGACAGAGGAATCTGGTGGGTTATAGACCATGGGATCCCAAAAAGTCAGAATCCTTTTAGAAACACAGTATTTCGGCAGTTAGGGCTCTAACAGATAAATTTGAAGAATACACATTCAGTCCACAATACTACTTGACACAAAGCACTTTTAGACAGGTCTGGGGAAAGGAAGCATATTGATTTTCTGGTCCTTCAAGGTCTCCGTGGGCTTTCTTCTCCAGGCTCAGAGTAATAGCCAATAAATGAGAACTGCTCTGCAGTGAGAAGGCAATGGCAACCCACTCCAGTACTCTTGCCTGGAAAATCGCATGGATCGAGGAGCCTGGTAGGCTACAGTATAAGTGGTCCCTAAGAGTCGGACATGACTGAGCGACTTCATTTTCGCTTTTCACTTTCATGCATTTGAGAAGGAAATAGCAACCCACTCTAGTGTTCTTGCCTGGAGAATGTCAGGGACGGGGGAGCCTGGTGGGCTGCCGTCTATGGAGTCGCACAGAGTTGGACACAACTGAAGCGACTTAGCAGCAGCAGCAGCTCTGCAGTGAACTGGGTGGATGGAACATTTTAAGCAAAGCTGAATCCTGCTCATAAAAACGAATACTTGTAGTTCTTTTAAAGCTACAAATTATTGTTTTAAGATTTGCAGTGAATAGGTTTCCAGCTACAATAGAAGGGGTGTTTACAATTGGAAACAATTATTCTCTTTCTGAGGAAGGTATTTGGAAGTTTTATGTTAATTCTTTTAGGTCAATCAGGGAGCACACATAGGGCAGACAGCTAATAAAAGGCGGAATAAAAGGCGGTGCTAAAGGTTTCTATTAAATTCACGCAGTTCTTTTTACTCACTAGATATCCTTTCATCCTCCATTTTGACTGTCCTTTCTTTTTTTCCAACTCTTCCAGGTAAACAAGAGATTAAATGGTTAAATATAGGTGCATGGATGCATTCTAAGTCATTTCAGTTGTGTCCATTCTTTGCAATCCTACTGACTGTAGCCCAACAGGCTCCTCTGTCCAAAGGACTGGCCAAGTAAGAATACTGGAGTATGCTGCTGTACCCTCTTGCAAGGGATGCTCCTCACCTAGGGATCAAACCTGAGTCTTCTTATATCTCCTGCATTGGCAGGAATATTCTTTACCACTACCGTCCCCTGGGAAGCACCAAATATTGGTACATACATACTAGATTTGGTTCAAATAGTAAAAAAAAAAAAAAAAAAAAAAAAGATAATAAAACAGAGAAGGGAAAAAGTTAAATTTAGAAAAGTTGTATCTAAAATCATTTTTATAGAGACAATGTATAGAAAAGGAGAAAAAGAATGACTTTCCATATTTGTGATGACCCACCACTAAAAAAAATTCACGTCTATCAAAAATGCTAATGTTCTGTTAATGGGTTCATCTAATGAATGCCCAACAACACTAACTAATTGCCTGATCACTTTCAGGATGAAAAATATGCCCAGGGCAAACTGTACCATATCAATGCCGCCAACAGCTGCCAAACCAATGCCTTCGATTTTCCTGAAGAAAGAGATAAAGCCCACCAGCTGAGCGTGAGTCATTCACCTAGGTTTTTCACCGTTTCAGATGAGACACTACGTAGATTACCAGACGTCAGATCATTAGACGTTATGGTAACTGTACATGCAGAAAAAGGTGGAGGAACCATAAGCAACTGAAGAGAAATTATATTATGCAGTTCATGAAGCAGGAGCAAAATCAAGGGATGACTAAAGATTTGTAGTAGCAAGATTGATAACAGATCTATAAATTGTCCATGCAGACAACTTTAGTTCAACCAATGCATTAGACACAGGATTGCAGCTATTATTCTGGATAGAAACAGGAAATGTATGGGAACTTCCATGTGTAAAATATAAGATTGCAAAATTCATGAATATAAAGAAACATACCCCAGTATGAGTCCTCCCTGTTACTAGTGACTCCTACTTCGGAATCCTATACTGCACCACCCGAGCCCTCACATCTGCCTTTCAAGGCTCTCCTCATCCTGCTTGCACTTCTCTGATATGTCCTTAATTTGTCATTCTCAATGACTCCTCTGTCACCTTTTATTCTTAATTTGTACGTCTCCCCCACAATGGCCTATCAAACATTGCTTTGCTTCTCATGGCTGCAAAAATTGCCTCTGATCTGAGGACCACACAGTTTACATATCAAGACTCAATCATTCATTGCAGCTCCAAATTTTCACAGTTATAATCTCTCCTTCTGATTTCCTGAATTATTGTTCCTCCTAACGTAATTTAAAATATTTTCACATGCATCCCCCCTTAAAATACTATCTTCTCTCTCTACAACCTTCTTAATGATACCAGCATTGTTTTCCTCTGTCAAGCTCACTAATAATGAGGGTGATCAAGTAAAGGAAAAAAGACAAAGAGGAAGAAGAGGGGGGGATTGTTCAATAAGCTTAAATTTAAAGTTTATTGAGAGTTACTACATGGCCTCACATTTTACTAAGCACTTTATGTGCATTACTATATTTAATCCTATTCAGTTTTCTGTTCTTTACCAGTAAGACAGTTCATGGCTGTAAAGAAATCAAGCATATTAACTAGAGATCTTCAGCCCCCGGGATTGTCAGGCTCAATTCTGCTAGTAGTACTGAACTAGGGGGGGAAAACCCTCCATTGTGAATCCCACTGATGCTGTTACTAAAGACAATGCTGTGCCATTTTCTGCCCGGAAACATGTCAACAAAACAGACTCCTCTGAGTCAGCAGGGAGCTGGTGTTGGGATCAGCTGAGGAGAGAAGCCTGTTTAGGAATGCCATGTCTTCTTCCTTGTCTCTTTGTTGTGATATCATAAAACAATTACCGATCAAAAATCAATATGAAGGACTCATCTGATTCTTTAATACAAATGAATCACTGGGTGACAATGACGTGGGCACAGGTGGAATCCCTCTTTCCTGGGTCAGGCACTGCAGGCACGTACTGACTTGCTATAAATACTTAGATTCTCTCACGCAAATATACAAACACAGAAGAACTCACTGAGTGGTGGTAGAATTTCAGAGGAAATTGAAAAATCTTCATGTTATATAGAACTCATCAGAAGAATTAGTTTCTAAAATAACCTAGATTTTTATATTTCAGCAAACTGTGAACGAACAGCTAATTTTTTATACTTTTGCAACATTTACTGCCTTCAAAAATCTTTGCATGCACATAGGAATAACCAAAAGTTGTTTAGGTTAGCTGCTCTGAGCAACGATCTCATGTTACCAAAACCAATGAATTATGATTATTTTAATGAGACTGTTTCTTATGGTTGCTTAGAATGAAAGCATTACTAAGTGGGCACTCGTGCTACTGTACTCCTGGAATAATCCTCTGTATCATCTAGTCACGGAGCTGCAGAGGACGAAAGAATTGCCAGAGACTTTCGTATCAAACACCGAGGACATTGAGGACATGTCAGAGAGACTTCAAAAATTCTTAGAGAGTCATTTCAAGAAGGTGAGCATCCTGCAGAGGGTTTTCTTGCTTTGTTCATGAATGAAAGAGGTGACCTCTGTAATGCATAAGGAGTTTGGAAATATCTCATTTTATAAGAAAAAGATTCATGACTTCTATATGCTAGACTGCTACTACATAAAGCAGGAGCCTAGTCATTCATAGTGATATACTCTACTGTAAAGGAATCAGAATTTCACTGCAATTTTTGACATGTGCAGCCTTCCCTGCATTGCACACAATTCCACCAAAAGCTTGCTTCTTCCTGGGCACAGGTGGTTGAAATATTTTCAAGAGTAATAGCACTAGAGAATTGAATTTCCAAGATCAGCATTTTTCTTTAAAGTAACCCAGGACGTATGCTATTGAAGTCCCACTTTTCTTCTTCCTCCGTTCTCCTCAAATCAAAGGATGAGAGGGGGAAGGAAGAAAAGAGAAATTTAAAACTAAACTGGAGTTAGTATCTACTTTTCAGATTTCTAATAGTTTTCTCATAAGCTGGCTCCAAAATCCATATAGAGAGAGTTTTATATTCATATGTCTCCCCCAAATCTTTATTTGATAATTAGAAGAACAAAAGATAAGCAAATACTAGTAAAACACATAAGAAGTCATTATCATTTGGATATTTAGATTATTGCTCCAGCCCTGAAGATGATTCGCGATGATCCCATTGTCTGGTCAGATATCCCATACGTGAAGTCCAGCGAAGAAGAATACCGTCATTCTGAATTTTATAACCTGTTCCACTGCCTGCGCAGGGATTCATATAAAGTTGACATGTACTTCAAGATCCTGGCGTGCCGAGCCCTCAAAACGTGCTAAATCCACAGCCATCCCATCCAGCTCTGAGGTGGTCATAATGATCTATCCCATAGCAAGCTTCTTTGAAATTTACAGCTTTTTAATGCAAGCTCTGTGAAATGGGTCTCTTGTTAAAAAAATAAACACAGACTCTGTAGAGATGTCAAAATCTAAGAGGGCAATTTCTTAACATTTCTTATCTTCCTTTAAGAGTAAATCAAAAGAAAATCCACCCCTACAACTGAGAGAATGAAGCGCCTATTACAAGTAGTCACAAATAGCAGATCCTGGCATTACAAAGAAGACCATTAAGAGATTATGTAAAAGTCACAGCCAATTATTCTGGGTCAAGTTATTAGAATCAAAGAATTAGACAGTTCTTCATGGTTCTGGTCATGCTACCAAGAAGACTGAATTCTCAGGATTCCTTATGAAAGCCAGCCACAAACTGTCAGCCAACTATCCCAGTGTTACACCAGACAAGATAAGTGCTTTGCACTTTTGTGTAAATAGCATAAGGTTTACTGAACTGTCTAAACATTGTTAGGGTACTGTCTTAGTCCTTCTGGGTTGTTATAACAAAATATCACAGGGTTAAAAACAATGGAAATGGATTTCCACAGCGTGGTCATGCAGGGTCCTTTCTGGTCACACACTTCTTACTGTATCCTCACACGGTGAGGGGAGGGAAGGGTGGGCGCTGGGGTGGGGGCGGAAGGGGGCGTGGTGGGGCAGCGGGGGCGGCGGGCCTCGGGAGCTCTGAGTGTCTCTTATATATAAAAGCACTCAACTCATTGAGGAGGCTCCATCTTTATAACTTCATCATCTCACAAAGGCCCCACCTATGGATACCATAGGCATGGGAATCAGGGTTTCATCATATGAAATTTCTGGGGGACACAAAGGCTGAGACCACAGCAGAAACAAAGGTGATCTGGCTCATCCTCCCCAGGGGCTGTTGTCACCCACTCTCCACTGCATCCTCATCTCCTGCATCACGTTGCAGCCATTCCACACATTCCATCACTCTGGGTTTCCCAAGTCCAGGTCAGTCAAGTGTCAGCTCCACCTCATATTCAGCCTATTCAGTGTTTCCCTCTCCCCTGCTGAGGCCCAGGGGACCGACCAGGAAGTGCAGATGTGTCCATTTCTGCAAGGTTCCTTCTGTCTCCCTCTCTGGATCTTCATTCCTTGGCCATGTTGGAACAGTGTAGATTGTAACAAGATGGGAAAGTTCTGACATCACTGACTAATTGGTGCTTTTGTAGCCTTCTCTTCATCCAGACAGACTGATCTGAAATTCCCCCTGACTAACAAGTGTTTTTCTTGTGGGCTTATCCTGGTGATTTTCCAGGATATTCACAAGTTAGGGATCCCCAAATTCATAGTTTCCTTTTTAATCAGGGGAAATGTTCTGGAACCCACAACTCCCCACCTGCAGTAGTCACCAGAGCCTCTCTGTTCCCCTCACTCTGCAAGCACCATCTGGAGAATATTAAGCAGCCCACAGTGAGCTGCCTACTAGCTCACCCATAGGAAACCCATGTATCATAAACACTCTGAATGATTGAATGTCAGAAATACGGGTGTGCATCAGTTCATCACTGTGGATTCTGGACAATTGTCCAAGTGGTCACATAGGAACTGAGTAGATCAGAAAGCTGGATTGAAAACCACATTACATGAGAAGTGAGATTCCATTCTCTCTTCCTTTTAGATTAACTATCCTTGTCATTAATTATTTGGCCTTACAAACATGCCCTAGTAGGTCACTGAATTATAAAATCCTCCAAATAGACTGTCTACTGAGACTGGAGCTTGAGACTTGATTAGGGATACTCAGCTTGTTTAACAGCCTCCAAACAACCTAGGATGAAGGCGAATCTCTTGACTGGCTCTCCTAAGAAGTCAGTGATGTGGCTGGGTTGGTTTTACAGCATCTTGGGGGCTTTAGTAGCAATTCCTGACAAAGAAAATGGGAAATCAAAAGGTAGAAGCGAAAGAGGGATGAGTAAGGGAGAAGGAAGAGAAACACAGAAAGAAGGAAAAACAGAAAAGGGAAAGTGAGTCTAGGATGTGGGTAGTGAAGGATGAAATGCTGTTAGAACACTTTGTTTTTAAGGACCCAAATATATATGCTTTTAATATTCTAATAGCAAACCTCTCATATTCTCTTTCCATGAAAAAACCCTGTAAGCACTTTTTAAGTCATTACTGCCCAAAACATCTAATTCTATTTTGTTACTTGCTTAACTTTTTTTCATTCAGATATTTCCAGCAGAGAGGATGGCATTTATTAGAGGGAAAAATTGGCATAAGGGGGACAATGTAATTGGAGGAAACATACACACACCAATAGACCTACACGCAATTTCATGTACTGTCTCTTCAAGCACAAATTTAGGACTTTAGATCAACAACAGAGGTGGTGATATTGAGAGCTCTCTCCTTGGTTGACTGTGACCAAAAAAGTAACACTGTAGATTTCAGACAATATTGAACAGAGCCATGGTTTATACTATAGAGTAAGTCAGAAATAGCCAAAGTGGGGATACTTGGACAACATTTAACAATCAGTCCTTGCCATCCATAAAGTGTTGATTTTCCCCTCTTTTACAGATTTCCATGTAAGATTACATTTAAAGAAATGGCCCTATTATATCAAGACTAGTAAGAGTGGTTCCTGAAAGGAAACAAACAAATGGAAGAACCTTTGAAGTTCACTGATGTTATAGATTAGCAAATCACATGTCATGGATACAATGAGGATTTAAACTGAGGTTTTAAAAAAAATCTCTATTTTCCAGAAGCAGGCCTGCAAGTTGTAGAGAAGGAGAGGGTGATATAAACACACCGACTGCTATATTGCATGGTAGAGTGAAGAAGAATAAGATGTGATGCCACCACGGGGGCCACAGTGGACTGAAGTAAAGCTAGGAGCCATCTGAGTGTGTCATAGGAGTGATGCAATTGGGATGGCTTTATGATGGAGTTTTGAAATGTTGATGGGACCTTGATGTGCAAAAATAGAAAAGCAGTACATCTGTCAGTTCATTTAGGATCATCCTATGAAGTAAGGATCTCTGACACCCAAGATCAAGGAACTGAGATATTAATACAGATAGCATTATAAGGTATCAGTGGAAAATCAAATCTGACAAAAACACGAGATATGTTTATTTTTTACCATTCATGTTGTATCTCTCATGATTATGCCCCCATGAT
>NW_017189693.1:0-37247 GCF_001704415.2 Capra hircus | reverse complement strand
ATATCTACTAAAAGACGTACCTACTCTGAGACAGGAGACATAGATCTAACTCGTACTCAGTGGTGTCATCAGAGCGAGCCTGGCGAGGTACTAATCATGGGCCATGCAAAGAGTTGAACACAACTGGAAAACTAACCCTTTAATTTTCATATGCTTCTAACAATTGCTCAAATCTCAGAATCACTTGGGACATTGTGAAACATAAAGATTCCAGGGCTGCATAACACACTTAAGAAACTCAAATTGCCAGAGGAGGGGGGCGCTGGGAATCTAAAAATTCAATGTTTGCCTCAGTAGATTCTGAAGTGAAGTGAATCCCAGAGTGGTAATATCCTCTAATACTTTGGGAAAGATTGATCGCTGGTGGCTCAGAGGTAAAGAATCCACCTGTTAATGCAGGAGACCTGAGTTCAAGCCCTGGGCTGGAAAGATGCCCTGGAGGAAGAAATGGCATCCACTCCAGGATTCTTGCCTGGGAAGTACCATGGGCAGAGGAGCCTGGGAGGCTACAGTCTATGGGATCACAAAAGGTTCAGACACAACTCAGCAACTAAACCACAACAGTGAAAGTGAAAGTCACTCTGTTGTGTCTGACCCTTCACAACCACATGGACTATACAGTCCATGGAATCCTCCAGGCTAGAACACTGGACTGGGTAGCCTTTCCCTTCTCCAAGGGATCTTCCCAACCCAGGGATCAAACCCAGGTCTCCAACAGTGCAGACAGATTCTTTACCAGCTGAGCCATAAGGGGAACCTAAACAGCAATAAAAACATGCTTAAAATATCCAATAATGCATTACTTCAGGGAACCCTGAGGGTTGAGCATCAGAAATTCATTTTTTTCTTCATGTGACACACTGAACACCCGCCTTGGGTGGAGCAGGCTATTGGTAATTCAATAAACCAGTCAGATGTTGTTGCTTAATCTGGGAGCGTCATTCTGCCCACCACCCTTCAGAGATTCTAGGACTGGAACACCCTCTCTTGGGGCTTCTGGATGTCCTTCATATTGATGGAAATTAGGGTATAAGCAAAGCACAGTGATCTGGATCCAAACTTCTCAGCTTGGGCCACACTTTCAAATCTCCTGGGATGTGTTTCTTAACCCTCAGTTAATCTCAGGACTTGTCTTTTGCAAAAACACATTATCCTCCTACAATTTTGGTTGGGGCTGAGAGTTTGAGCTTTGCACAAGCTCCAGGTGCTGCCCAGGCTGCTTAAGGTGTTCATATTAAACAATGAGTACTAGAGAGCTTTTGAAAAGTAGTGATGTTCTGGTTGATTCTCTCCATCTTACTCCATACCAACAGAATCAGTATTTCCAGGCACGGGACTAGGTAGTCCACATTATTAAAAGTCTCAGATATTTCTAAGAACAGGTACAATGCAAATACGTAGCCAGGAAAATCATCCTACCATCAGCCCTGTTTTGGTCTTCATTGTGTCCTGAAAAATCCATATGTTGAAGGGAGTTTCACAATGGTTCAGTTTCTAAGACTCTGTACTCACAGTGCAGGGGGCTGCGCTTCTGTCCCTGGTCAGGGAATGAGATCCCATGTGCTGCCAGGAAGACCGAAGTCCCCACATGCCACAACTAAGACCTGGTGTAGTCAAATAAATTAATTTATTTTAAAAAATTATCTGTAGAAGTCCTAACCCCCTACACTTTGGAATGTAACCGTATTTAGAGATAATACCTTTAACTAGGTGATTAAGTTTAAATGAGGTCACTAGAGTGGGTCCTAACCAATCTCATGGTTCTCCATATAAAAAGAAAGAGGGGGATTCCCTGGAATTCCAGTTGTTTGGGCTCCAAGCTTCACTGACAAGAGCCAAGTCCAATCCCTGTTCTGGAAACTAAGACCCAGAAGCGAAGCAGCACAGCCGGGGCGGGGCGGGGAAGGGGGGGGGAGAGGAAATTAGGACACACAAGACATTAAGGATACTTGGACATAAAGAGACAAGAGGACATGATAATGCATTTGTCTGCACATCAAGGAAAGAGAACTCCAGAGACACCACACTGTCAACACCTGATCCTAGACTTCTAGCCTCCAGAAATGGGAGAAAACAATTTCCTGTTGTTTAAGTCTGTGGTATTTCTGGTGGTCACCATAGTACTTTAACACATGCTTTTGATCAGGAGTCCTTAGAGAGGGCTCACCTCAAGGACAGATAGGATGTATGTAAGTGATGACTCAGCTCCCAGGTGACTCTCGCCCATCAAAAAATGCCCACCCACCCAGATTTTCCAGGACGAAGCCTGCTCCTGTGGACCACTTCTTGCAGACCACTGCTACTAAAGGTCCCCACCTGACTCTCTTTCGGCCCCAAATACTTTTACTTCTCTCCTAGACTTTGAGGGACAGAACGTTGAAAACAGAGTGAGGACTGTGCTCAATCCATCCTGAATGTGAAGGGGAGTATGTCTTTTAACAACAACAACAACAAAAGGTTGAGGGTAATCCCAGAGCTGTCCAGCAGAACACACTGAAGCTTATCACCAGATGTACAGAAAGGCCTTCACAAGTTAGGTTAGGAAGAAGCAGAGGACATGAGTTCACCCTCTTCTGCAGGGAAGATTTCCAGAAAGGAGGATAACATGCTTTCTGTAGATGTGTTGAGAGCAGATGAATTTATTGAAAGGCATTTGGTTCTGTAGACAGGAAAAGCATATAATGAGGAGGGGGTACATTGTCCTTCAGTGCTGTCTACCTCCAGAAATTTCTATGATATGGCCATGGTCACAGGGCTCCAGAGGTCAGGGAGAGAGGAATGTTTCATGTCTTCATCAAACTTGACCCCATAGAAGGCTGCCTCTCAGCAGCCAACGTTAGACTTCTGGGGCCGTCTGCCACGGTCAAGAAATGACCTATTGGGAAGTCTCTTGTAGTCCTGGAGTGGTTAGGACTATGCACTTTCACTACTGAGGGCATAGATTCTATGCTTAGTTGGGGAACTAAGATCCTGCAAGCTGTTTTGGCTGACTAACAAAAGAAAGAAAATCAGAAAGACAGACATGACCTGTTCCCACCTTTCTTTCCATGGACAATCCCAAGGGCACCTCCAGCCCAGGTCCATTGCTGTGGTCAAGGAGGTAGCTCCCTGGGGCTTGTTGCCATGGAGTGACATGTGGTCAGCCTGAGTGTCCACCAACAGGCTGGGCACCTCAAGCCATCTGAGAACCTGGTACCCAGGAGGAGGTCAGGCCCTCAGGAGACAGGTTTGGTGCTGCTGGCCTACAGATCAGGGCTGTGTGAGAAGTGCACTCTAAATGTGTCCAGATGGCATATCTTTCAAGAGGGCACTAATCCTGGTGGCCAGCCTCTACCCACTGCCTCGGTCTCTAAGGGAGAGCTTGGTTCTTCCATTGTTCTCACAAACCTTTTTCTGTTTTACTCTCACTGCCACAGCTTTATCTGAAGAGATTGTTGTTGTTCATTTGCCAGGTTGTATCTGCAATCCCGTGGATTACAGCATGCCAGACCTTGCTGTCCCGCACTATCTCCTGAAGTTTGCCCAAATTTATGTCAATTGCATTGGTGATGCCGTGCAGCTATCTCATCCTCTGTCACCCTCTTCTCTTTCTGCCCTCAATCTTGCCCAGCATCAGAAACTTTTCCAGTGAGTCGGCTGTTCACATCAGATGACCAATATAATGGACCTTCAGCTTCAGCATCAGTCCTTCTAACAAGTATTCAGGGTTGATCTCCCTTAAGAGTGACTGCTTTCACTTTGTTGCTGTCCAAGGGATTTTAAGGGGTCTTCACCAGCACCACAACTCGAAGGCAACAATTCTATGGGACTCTCCCAGCTTTGTGTTCCAGCTCTCACAACCGTATATGACCACTAGGAAGACCGCAGCCTTGACTATACAGACGTTTGTTGGCAAAGTAACATCTCCGCTTTTCAACATACTGTCTAGGTTTGTCATAGCTTTCCTGCTATGACAAGCAGGAAAGAAGCAATCATCTTTAGATTTCATGGTTGTAATCACCATTGGAGTGATTGTACCGCCCAAGAAGTGGAAATCTGTCAGTACTTCCACCTTTTTCCCTTCTATTTGCTATGGAGTAATGGGGCCAGATGCCATGATCGTAGTGTTTTTTAATACTTATTTTTAAGCCAGCTCTTTCACTCTCCACCTTGATCCTCACCTAATCAGTGCAGAGTGTGTGGCTTCTTGCTGCTTCTGCTCTCAGTTCTAATTCCCTGAATAAGAAATCACGAAAGGATGATTTCACAGCTTAAATGCAGGGGTGGGACAGAGAGGGGCTGAAACTTAAGGGACCATGATACATTGAAAAACTCAATCAATGACGACTTGCACCACCTGCTTACCCACAGCATTAAAGGTGAAGTGAAAGTGTTAGTGAGTCCTGTCTGATTCTTTTGTGACTCCATGTCCTGTAGCCCAACAAGCTCCTCTATGGAATTCTCCAGGAAAGAATACTGGAGTGGGTAGCCACCCCTTTCTCCAGGAGATCTTCCAATTCAGGGACTAAGCTTGTGTCTCCTGCATTGCAGGTGGATTCTTTGCCATCTGAGCCACAAGGAAAGCTCAAATTAAGGTGATACACTTTTCCAGATCATTTTAGATCAAAATTTTGCTGGCCCATGCCAGTCCCAGCTCCTTCAGTCACAAACAGGGGTATAGTTGGTGCCCTCCACTCTGAAGGGGCGCTCTTATTGTGTTTAGTTGCTAAATCTTCTCTGAATCTTAGAAGACTTGATCTCAGCAAAGAGCTTTTATATGAAAGATAATTAGTTAAAAGCCTTAGTGCTGCCAGGTTGGCACAGAACCAGGATTTGGAGGAAATTTTATCTTTACCATGTAGCTTAAGGTAAAAACCTAAGGATAAAGTTTTTTTTTTTAAGTTACATATTAATCACACCAAGGAGAAAAATGCCAAGTTACACACAACACTGAAATATTATAAAAACTGAGTTTGACAGCTGCAGACTCCAAACACTGAAATATTGAACTTGGAAGTGACTTTTTTTTGACAGCTGGGAATGAATTTCTGTCAGCCTCTGAATACATAATTGTGAGTGAAAGTTTTGATTAATGTAAAAACAAAATAAAGCCTGTGGGAATATTAGTGGCATAAAAGCACGTTTAGAAAATGGATTCAGCGATGTTGAGTTGTCTCTTTGAAAAGGGAAGCTTCCCAGGCAGCTCAAATGGTAAAGAATCTGCCTGCAACGCAGGAGACCCAAGTTCAATCCCTGCGTTGGAAAGATCTCCCGGAAAAGAGAATGGCTAGCCACTGCAGTGTTCTCACCAGTAGAATTCCATGGGCAGAGAAGTCTGGCAGGTTACAATCCATGAAGTTCCAAACAGGCATATATGGCTGAGCATAGGAAGGTGCACAAGGGCTGGTGGGTCCCAGAGGCTCCAGATGGTCTGCTAGTGAATATCCCCCAGGACTCCGGGCCTGACGTCGCACAGTGAACCCATCTCGGCACTGCCCACGGTCCAAGATGGAGGTTTTGCATCTGCTAGATCCACTGGGAAAAATGCTCGAGTCCAGGGCTTGGGTGGGGTTACCCATGAGGGTCCCTTGGAAAAAGGTTCCCTCCAGCCATGCTCACTCCTGGACACAGTCCATTCCAGTCCCTGAGGACGCACCTTGTATATGATGACAGGTTGAACAGCCTCAGAAATAAGTGAGGAGGTGGATGCCCTGGAAATGAGAACCATAGAGAGTGAGTCAATGGATCCCTGAACTTCTGTAGCTGATCCTTGCCTATTAGAGAGCATCTAGGCTCCATTCACGTTCAGGCCCTTTTATTTAAACACTAATAGGAGATTCATTAATTTAAAGGGGAGAATCATGGTCACAGATCACAGAGGACACCCAATGATTGACATTGAACTTCTCTTTATTTCTTTGTAGCAATCCAACAGAGGGGTAACAACCACATCAATGTCCTAAGCCCAAAATTCCCTCTTCAAAATTCAGATTCATGTTTCTAACTTTGTAAGAACACATCTATCCAAAAATCCCACAAACTCCTTCCCACTGCCCACTCTAAATCACCCATCCTTTTCTCACTTGCACTGAACAATTGCCTGAAACTGTGGTTGTGTTCCTTCTATATCCACTGAGGTCTGGGTGGCAGTGTGCCAGTGTCGGGGACAAAACCTGAAACTTGTGTGCTGGGTTAGGTGGGCATGTAGCAGGGGCACAGGATGGGCTCAGTGTCATAGAATATCTGGTCACCGCAGTGTGGATGGGGGATGGTGCTGAACCTGACAATCCTGGGCTGCTCAGGCTCCTACAGCAGCTGCTTCATCTGGGGGTGACTGAGCCAGGAGGCCCAGGTAGAGGGTGCCTCACACATCCTCATAACTCTCCAGGGGTGTGGGGTACAGCATGTAGCTCAGCTTGCTCAGCCCTATGGTGTGGTGCAGGAGCATGAAGATGGGGTAGCTGCAGAAGCTGAAGGTGGTGAGCTGGGAGCAGTGGCTCAGGGACAGCAGGAGGGTGCTGAACTGGGAGTCCATGAAGCCACACTCTTCCAGGTCCAGGTCCTGCAGTGTGGCCGAGGTCCACTCAATCAGGTCCTGCAGGGGCTCCAAGCTGAGGCTAGTCAAATTGACCCTACTGAGGCCCAGGTCCTTCAGTAGACTGACGCTCAGGCACTGTGATAGGTACATCAGGTCTGACTCCAAAATCAGGCAGTTGGTGATCCACAGGGTCTCCAGAGGGGTCTTCAGGCACCTAGCAAGTGACAGGGCAGTCTGTCCCAGGGGCAGAGTTGGTGGGCAGAGGAATTGGGGAGGAGAGGCCTGTTTCACTGGAACACAGGGCCTCTCACTGGCTTGGAGTTGGCCTCTCACCTTCTTGACTGGAAGGCAGGGGATCATCTGGGGGAAAGATCTTGCTCACATGGGTATGATTTTCCCCTGCACAAAATGATGAACTATTTTCAATGTGGGAAACAAACAGTAAACAAATGTTATTTGCCTATTTCAGCTAATATTTGGTTTGCAGGAATTAAAAGTTTTTACAGGACACGACTAGTTGAATTAAGCAGCAGGCTGAATGCAGTGGACATAGGCTGCTGGTTCCCAGCAGTTACAGATGATCCCTGGGTGAATATCCCCCAGATATTCAGGGGCCACAAACTGTCCATCACCACCTAAAATTCTTTTTTTTTTTTTTTTTTTTTCCTTCTTCTTTCTTTCTTTCTTTCTTTTGGTTTCTCAGTGAACATATTTATTCCTAATATTTGGAGTTTGTAGCTGGCAAAAGGGAATCAATGCAACTCATTCATACAGACAGACTAGGCTGTATCCTCTCAGTTTTTATCAGTGTGTTTAAGGCAGAAGGTGTGACCTGTTACTGAGGATTTCCTACGTATTCAGCAGTCTTAAAGGAAAATAGTAATTGTAATTTGGACTTACAGAGATTGGAGCAACTTCAACAATGATGCTCATTTCGCTTTGAATCTTCTCTGGACTGCTTAGGAGCCACAATTTTCCCCTGCTGATCCTGATGCTTTTGAACTGTGATGTTGGAGAAGTCTCTTGAGAGTCCCTTGGACTATGAGGAGATCCAACCAGCCCATTATAAAGGAGATCAGCGTTTGGGTGTCCTTTGGAAAGAAAGATGTTAAAGCTGAACTCCAGTACTTTGGCCACCTAATGAGAACAGTTGACTCATTGGAAAAGACTCTGATGCTGGGAGGGATTCGGGGCAGGAGGAAAAGGGGATGACAGAGGATAAGACGGCTGAATGGCATCACTAACTTGATGGCATGAGTTTGAGTGAACTCCTGGATTTGGTGATGGATAGGGAGGCCTGGTATACTGCAATTCATGGGGTCACAAGAGTCGGACATGACTGAGTGACACGCTGATGGTTCACATATTGTTGAAGCCTGCTTTGGAGAACTACACCAAGTTAGTTGCATGTGAAATATAGAGAATTTATATTTCCTTTAGGAATAGTGCCCTTGAGATTTTTCATTTGAAATATAGGAATTGCATAATACAAGTAGTCAATTCAATATTTGGATATTCAATGAAATACAAGAATTTCGTATTACATGAAAGAAATTTACATAGCTATAGTTCATTTATTTATGATTTTTAGAATTTATTTATTTATTTACGGCTGCAGTGAGTCTTCAACACTGTGCACAAAGTTTCTCAAGCTGCAATAAGTGGGGACTGCTCTTCATTGCAGTGAGCTAGCTTCTCATGACAGTACTTTCTCTTTCAAAGCAGAAGCTCTAGGACATCCAGGTTAGGTAGTTGGGGCAAATCGGGTTATCTACTTTGGCAGCATATGTGATATCCTCAGACCAAGGATCAAACCCATGTCCCTGGCATTGCCAAACACATTACTTTACAATATTGTAGTGGGGTTTCCCATACATTGACATGAATCAGCCATGTGTTTACATGTGTTGCTGATGCTAAACATTCCTTCCACCTCCCTTCCCATCCCATCCTTCAGGGTCATCCCAGGGCACCAGCCTTAAGCACCTTGTCTCGAACCCAAACTGGACATCTGTTTCACATATGATAATATGCATGTTTCAATGCTATCCTCTCAAATCATCCAACCCACGCCTTCTCCCACAGAGTCCAAAAGACTATTCTGTACGTTTGTGTCTATACTGCTGTCTCATATATAGGGTCATTGTTACCATCTTTCTAAATTCCATGTATATACATTAGTAGACTGTTTGAAAATAGGAAAATGAGAATATCAAGGCTGTATATTGTCAACCTGCTTATTTAATTTCTATGCAGAGTACATTATGAGAAATGCTGGGCTGGAAGAAGCACAAGCTGGAATCAACGTTGCCCAGAGAAATATCAGTAACCTCAGATATGCAGATGACACCACCCTTATGACAGAAAGGGTAAAATGTAGATGAAGTCTACTCAGTGATCATGACCACTATCATAGCATGACTGGGATACCAATGATAAAATGACATATTGAAAGATTGCACCACAATCAGCAAACTATAGGCATTTTATAAGAGGTATTATAAAAGGTCATTCTTGCTCTGCTCTCCTTATGTCATGCCTTTATTTACTCCCACCAAGACACCACCCTATATTTCTTAATGGATATTTTGATGTTGCTTTCCTGTTCCTGCAAAGACAGACATATATCCTTGTGGAGAATGCAGCATCAGAGCATGGTAATCAGTTCTTGGAAGACATGACATCTGTTTCCCTTCTTAGCTTCATTATCTGTCTGTTTCACTGAGCTTCTAGAGCTATAATCAGGCAAAATATTTTCAGTCATCAGTTCATTTCAGTTCAGTCACTCAGTCATGTCCGACTCTTAGCGACCCCATGAATTGCAGCATGCCAGGCCTCCCTGTCCATCACCAACTCCCGGAGTTCACTCAGACTCACGTCCATCGAGTCAGTGATGCCATCCAGCCATCTCATCCTCTGTTGTCCCCTTCTCCTCCTGCCCCTAATCCCTCCCAGTATCAGAGTCTTTTCCAATGAGTCAACTCTTCGCATGAGGTGCCCCAAATACTGGAGATTGAGCTTTAGCATCATTGCTTCCAAAAATATCCCAGGGCTGATCTTCAGAATGGACTGGTTGGATCTCCTCGCAGACCAAGGCACTCTCAAGAGTTCTCCAACACCACAGTTCAAAAGCATCAATTCTTCGGCCTTCTGCCTTCTTCACATTCCGACTTTCACATCTATACATGACCACAGGAAAAAACATAGCCTTGATTAGACGGACCTTAGTCGGCAAAGTAATGTCTCTGCTTTTGAATATACTACCTAAGTTGGTCATAAATTTTCTTCCATGGAGTAAGGGTCTTTTAATTTCATGGCAGCAGTCACCATCTGCAGTGATTTTTAAGCCCCCCAAAATAAAGTCTGACACTGTTTACACTGTTTCCCCATCTATTTCCCATGAAGTGATGCCCCAATCTTTGTTTTCTGAATGTTGAGCTTTAAGCCAACTTTTTCGCGCTCCTCTTTCACTTTCATCAAGAGGCTTTTTAGTTCCTCTTCACTTTCTGCAATAAGGGTGTTGTCATCTGCATATCTGAGGTTATTGATATTTCTCCCTGCAAACTTGATTCTAGCTTGTGCTTCTTCCAGCCCAGGGTTTCTCATGATGTGCCCTGCATTTAAGTTAAATAAGCAGGGTGACAATATACAGCCTTGACGTCCTCCTTTTCCTATTTGGAACCAGTCTGTTGTTCCCTGTCCAGTTCTAACTGTTGCTTCCTGACCTGCATACAGATTTCTCAAGAGACGTGTCAGGTGGTCTGGTATTCCCATCTCTTTCAGAATTTTCCACAGTTTATTGTGATCCACACAGTCAAAGGCATAGTCAATAAAACAGAAATAGATGTTTTTCTGGAAATCTCTTGCTTCTTCCATGATCCAGCAGATGTTGGCAATTTGATCTCTGGTTCCTCTGCCTTTTCTAAAACCAGCTTGAACATCAGGAAGTTCATGGTTCGCATATTGCTGAAGACTTGCTTGGAGAATTTTGAACATTACTTTACTAGCATGTGAGATGATGCAGCTGTACAGTAGTTTGAGCATTCTTTGGCATTGCCTTTCTTTGGAATTGGAATGAAAACTGACCTTTTCCATTCCTGTGGCCACTGCTGAGTTTTCCAAATTTGCTGGCATATTGAGTGCAGCACTTTCACATCATCTTTCAGGATTTTCAGTCATAATAAGCTACATTTCACTTTTCCTAAGCACTTGCTTGGGGCTGGAAAGAATTTGTCTTCCTTCCTACCAAGTTAACAACAGATATGCAATTCCTCTATGTGTTTCATGTCTACCCAAGTTCCCATATTATCTTGCAAATCAGCTAAGACATAGTGCCTGCCAAATGATGCATTTTACCTACTTACTGAATTATCAATAAAGAGATGCTAAATAAATTAGTAATCAAAATCTATATACATTACTCAACAACATCCCATAGCCTCTACTCTTCCCCTAATTAACTTGTTTTATTTACTGAGAATTCAGTAAGGTGGTGTGTCTTTTTTATAATGCAATGTCTATGTTTATCATAGCTTTTACATCCAAAAGCAAGTGACATTTAATTTGATAACTACAGTCACCATTCTCAGTAATTATGGAACCAAAGATAATTAAGCTTGTCACTGTTTCCACACATTTACCCCTTCTATTTGCTGAGTAGTGATGGGAACCAGATGCACTTATCTTTGTTTTTATGAATGATAAGTTTTCAGCACGTTTTTTCACTCTCCTCATTCACCCTCATGAAAAGGCTTTTTATTTCGTCTTCACTTTCTGTTTCTGTATTACCATCTATATATCTGAGGTTTTTGACGTTTCTCCCAGCAACTTTGATGCCAGCTTGTAATTCACTCACCTGCTATGTTAAAAGTATGTTCTGCATATGATTCACATAAGCAAGTGACAATATAGAACTTTGTCACTCTCCTTTCCCAGTTTTGAAGTGGTCAATTGTTCTGTCTTTCACCCCATTGTTTGCATCTTCACTCACTTAAGGGTGGTTTCAACTTTTACTTCCTCAAGAATTTTCCATGTACCCCACTCCCTTTTTTATTTGATGTTCTCCATGAGGAAACCTATGTTTCTAATCATGGGTCATTTCTCATTGCCCCAATCAGACCTTTTCCAGTTTTGTGTGTGTGTGTGTGCACCACACTGTGTTTCATTTCACAGTTCAGGTATTGATGAAGCCTGGCTTGGGAAATTTTGAGCATTACTTTAGTAGCATGTGAGATGAGGGCAATTGTGCAGAAGTTTTGGCTTTCTTTGGCATTGCCTTTATTTGGGATTGGAATGAAAACTGATCTTTTCCAGTCCTGTGGCCACTGCTAAGTTTTCCAAATTTGCTGCCATATTGAGTGCAGCACTTTCACAACATCATCTTTCAGAATTTGAAATTTCTCAGCTGGACTTCGTAGTGATGCTTTATAGGGCAGACTTGGCTTCACATTCCAGAATGTCTGGCTCTAGATGAGTGATCACACCATCATGATTGTCTGCTTTTGAAGACTTTTTTTTTTTTGCTGGTACAGTTCTTCTGTGTTTAATGCCACCTTTTCTTAATATCTTCTGCTTCTGTTTGGTCCACACCAATTCTGTCCTTTATCGAGCCCATCTTTGCATTAAATGTTCCCTTGGTATCTTTAATTTTTTGAAGAGATCTCTAGTCTTTCCCATTCTGTTGTTTTCCTGTATTACTTTGCATTGATCATTGAGGAAGTCTTTCTTATCTCTTCTTGCTATTCTTTGGAACTCTGCATTCAGATGCTTATATCTTTCCTTTTCTCCTTTGCTTTTTCGCTTCTCTTCTTACCACACCTGTTTGTAAGGCCTCCCCAGACAGCCATATTGCTTTTTTGTATTTATTTTCCATGGGGATGGTCTTGATTCCTGTCTCCTGTACAATTTCAGAACCTCCATTCATAGTTCATCAGGCACTCCGTCTATCAGATCTAGGCCCTTAAATCTATTTCTCACTTCCACTGTATAATTATAAGGGATTGCATTTAGGTCATACCTGAATGGTCTAGTGGTTTTCCATACTTTCTTCAATTTAAGTCTGAATTTGGCAAAAACAGTCAGCTCCCAGTCTTGTTTTTGCTAACTGTATAGAGCTTCTCCATCTTTGGCTGCAAAGAATATAATCAATCTGATTTTGGTGTTGACCATCTGGTGATGTCCATGTGTAGAGTCTTCTCTTGTGTTGTTGGAAGAGGGTGTTTGCTATGACCAGTGCATTTTCTTGGCAAAACTCCATTAGTCTTTGCCCTACTTCATTCTGTATTAAAGGCCAAATTTGTCTTTTACCCCAGGTGTTACTTGACTTCCTACTTTTGCATTCCAGTCCCCTATAATGAAAAAGGAAATCTTTTGGGGGTGTTACTTCTAAAAGGTCTTGTAGTTCTTCATAGAACCATTAAACTTAAGCTTCTTCAGCATTACTTGTTGGGACATAAGCTTGGATTACCATGATATTGAATGGTTTGCCTTGGACATGAACAGAGATCATTCTGTCATTTTTAGGATTGCATCCAAGTACTGCATTTCAATCTTTTGTTGACCATGATGTCTACTCCATTTCTTCTAAGGGATGCCTGCCAACAGGAGTAGCCATAAGGGTCATGTGAGTTAAATTCACTCATTCCAGTCCATTGTAGCTTGCTGATTCCCAGAATATCAAAGTTTACGCTTGCCGTCTCCTGTTTGACCACTTCCAATTTGCCTTAGACTTAGTTCTTTCCCTGTCTCAGGTGTTCTACTATTGGTTCCTTCCAGGTTGTTAATCTCAGTTATTGCATTGATGATTACTGCTTATGTCTTCTTTATTCTTTCTATATTCCTGGTAAACATGTTTATTTCTTCTCATCCAAGGCCTCTGGTGCATATACTGGCAACTCTACTAAGTTTTCAATATTTTGGTCATCTTTACTCTCATTATTCTGAATTCTTTTTCAGGAAAACTTCCTATCACCTCTTCTTTTGTTTGTGTTGGTGGGTTTTTATCATTTACCTTCATCAGCTGCTTATTTCTCTCCTGTTTCATTTCATCTTGATTGCTGAGGTTTGGGTCCCCTTTCTGCAGGCTGGAGGGTATTGCTCCACTGTGTTGCGGAAACTGCTCTTTGTGGGTGGGATGGGACCAGTGACTTGTCAAGGTTTAATGCTTCAGTGAATTTGCATCTGTGCAGTGGCAGGCGGATCTGTAACTCTTCTCTCTGAAGTCCAGTGAATTGTACATGGATTGTGCATTGGAGAGTTTGTGGGTTTGGTATGGCTTCGTGCACCCCCTCTTATAATATTCACTGCTGTGTTTTTGTTTTGTTGGAGAATACCTGTGGGTTCTCTTGTACTGAACTTGCTGGCTCAAGTGTAGAAATTGCTTTCCAGGGAGACATGGAAACTCGGGTGTGTGCTTGTCCTTCAATGTTCCTTGAAGTAAGCAGTTTAGTTCAGTTCAGTTCAGTCACTCAGTCATGTCTGACTCTTTGTGACCCCATGAATCACACAGGCCTCCCTGTCCATCACCATCTCCCGGAGTTCACTCAAACTCATATCCATTGAGTCAGTGATGCAATCCAGCCATCTTATCCTCTCTCGTCCCCTTCTCCTCCTGCCCCCAATCCCTCCCTACATCACAGTCTTTTCCAATGAGTTAATTCTTTGCATGAGGTGGGCAAAGTACTGGAGTTTCAGCTTTAGAATCATTCCTTTGAAAGAACACCCAGGGTTGATCTCCTTGCAGTCCAAGGTATTCTCAAGAGTGTTCTCCAACACCACAGTTCAATAGCATCAATTCCTCTGTGTTCAGCTTTTTTTCACATTCCAGCTCTCACATCCATACATGAACACTGGGAAAACTATAGCCTTGACTAGACGGACCTTTGTTGGCAAAGTAATGTCTCTGCTTTTCAATATGCTATCTAGATGGGTTATAACTTTTCTTCCAAGGAGTAAGTGTCTTTTAATTCCATGGCTGCAGTCTCCCTCTGCAGTGATTTTGGAGCCCCCCCCCCTAAAAAAAATAATATGACACCGTTTCCACTATTTCCCCATCTATTTCCCATGAAGTGATGGGGCCAAATGCCATGATCTTCATTTTCTGAATGTTGAGCTTTAAGCCAACTTTTTCACTGTCCTCTTTTACTTTCATCAAGAGGTTTTTTAGTTCCTCTTCACTTTCTGCCATAAGGGAGGTGTCATCTGCTTATCTGAGGTTATTGATATTTCTCCCAGGAATCTTAATTCTAGCTTGTGCTTCTTCTAGCCCAGGGTTTCTCATTATGTACTCTGCATAGAAGTTAAATAAGGAGGGTGAAAATACACAGCCTTGACGTACTCTTTTCATATTTGGAATCAGTCTGTTGTTCCATGTCCAGTTCTAACTGTTGCTTCCTGACCTGCATATAGGTTTCTCAAAAGGCAGGTCAGGTAGTCTGATATTCCCATATCTTTCAAATTTTCCACAGATTTTTTTTGTGATCCCCACGAGAAGTTCAAATTCCATGATGGAGGCTTAGCATCTAGGTTTTGATACAGTAAATACAAAATATTGCCCCCTTCATGGAATCAATAATTTGTTTTGGTATATCTTATTTGAAATACAACAAAGTCTTTACTTCATGATGAAACAGTGGTGCCTAGGCTTCATTTCCTCAATAGAGATAATCCATTTTCTTATGGGTTTCCATATCTTCAAAAAGCAGTGCCAAGATTTTCCTATATGAAATATCCAGAATTTCATATTTAATGGAAGAGAACAACCACCCAGATTCATATATGAGATATAGAGAAGTCCACATTTCACATAAGAAAATCAGCTTCCAAATTTTCATAAAGTGAAATAAAAAATGCAATACATCATGGAGGAAAACAAGCATCACTATATTTGCATGTAAAAATGTAGGTAATTCTAAAATCAGTTCAGTGTCTCAGTCGTGTTCAACTTTTGTGACCCCCATGTACTGCAGCATGCCATGCATCCCTGTCCATCACCAACTTGCAGAGCCTACTCAAAGTCATGTCCATTGAGTCGGTGATGCCATCTATCCATTTCATCATCTGTCATCCTCTTCTCTTATTGCCTTCAATGATTCCAAGCATCAGGGTCTTTTCCAACGAATCAATTCTTCACAAAAGGGGTCCAGATTATTGGAGTTTCAGCTTCAATATCAGTATTTCCAATGTATATTCAGAACTGATTTCCTTTAGCCTCCTTACAGTCCAAGAGACTCTCAAGGGTCTTCACCAACACCACAATTTAAAAGCACCAATTTTTCTGTGCTCAGATGTCTTTACAATCCAAATCTCACATCTGTACATGACTGTTGTAAAACTATAACTTTGACCAGGTGGACTTTTGCTGGCAAAGCAATGTCTCTGCTTTTGAATATGCTGTCTAGGTAATTCACAGCTTTTCACCCAAGTGCTGTGTCTTTTAATTTCATGGGTGCAGTCACAATCTACAATAATTTTGGAGCCGTCCAAAATAAAGTGTCAGTATTTCCATTTTTTTTCCCATTCATTTGCTAACCAGTGATGGGACCTGATATCAAGATCTTAGTCTTCTGAATGTCGAGTTTTAACCCAAAATTTTCATTCTCTTTCATTTTCATGAAGAAATTCTTTACATTTTCTTAACCTTTTGCCATAGGAGTGATTTCACCTCAGTGTCTGAGGCAGTTGATATTTCTCCCAGCAATCTTGATTCATGCTTGTGTTTCTTCAAGCCTGTCATTTAGCGTGTTGTACACTGCATATGAACTATGGATAGAGTTTTATGATATTGTACATGGGACAGGAATCAAGACCATCCTTAAGAAAAAGAAAAGCAAAAAAGCAAAACGGCTGTCTGAGAAGGGCTTACAAAGAGCTGTGAAAAGAAGAGAAGCCAAAAGCAAATGAGAAAAGGAAAAATATAAGCATCTGAATGCAGAGTTCCAAAGAATAGCAAGGAGACGTAAGAAAGCCTTCCTCAGAGATCAATGCAAAGAGATATAGGAGAACAATAGAATTGGAAATACTAGAGTCTCTTCAAGAAAATTAGAGGTACCAAGGGAACATATCATCCCAAGATTGGCTCAATAAAGAACAGAAATTGTGTGGAACTAACAGAAGTAGAAGATATTAAGAAGAGGTGGCAAGAATACACAAAATAAGTGTACGAAAAAGATCTTCATGACCTACATAATCACAATGGTGTGATCACTTACCCTCACTTAGAGCCAGATGTCCTGGAATTGGAAGTCAAAGTGGACCTTAGGAAGAATCACTATGAACAAAGCCAGTGGAGGTGATGAAATTCCAATGGAGCTGTTTCAAATCCTAAAAAATGATGCTGTGAAAGTGTTGCACTCAATATGTCAGCAAATTTGGAAAACTCAGCAGTGGCCACAGGGCTGGAAATGGTCAGCTTTCATTCGAAACTCAAAGAAAGGCAATGCGAAAGAATGCTCAAACTACTGCACTATTGCACTCACTTCGCACGTTAGTAAATAGTGGTCAAAATTATCCAAGCCATGACTTCAAATATGTGTGAACCATGAACTTCCAGATGTTCAATGTGGTTTTAGAAAAGGCAGAGGGACCAGAGATCAAATTTCCAACACTTGCTAGATCATTGAAAAAGCAAGAGTTCCAGAAAAATATCTATTTCTGCTTTATTGACTATGCCAAAGCTTTTGACTCTGTGGATCACAATAAACTGTGGAAAATTCTCAAAGATATGGAAATACCAGACCACCTGATCTGGCTCTTGAGAAACTTGTATGCAGGTCAGGAAGCAACAGTTAGAACTGGACAGGGAACAACAGACTGGTTCCAAATAGGAAAAGTAGTATATCAAGGCTGTAAATTGTCATCCTGTTTCTTTAACTTAAATGCAGCGTACATCATGAGAAATGCTGGGCTGAAGGAAACACATGCTGAAATCAAGATTGCTGGGAGAAATATCAATAACCTCAGAGATGCAGATGACACCACCCATATGGGAAAAAGTGAAGAATAACTAAAGAGCTTCTTGATTAAAGTGATGAGGAGAGTGAAAAATTTGGCTTAAAGCCCAACATTCAGAAAATTAAAATCGCAGTCTCCAGTGCCATCATTCCATGGCATATAGATTGAAAAACATTGGATACTGGCTGACATTATTTTGATTTTGTTGGGGGAGGAGGGCTGCAAAATCACTGCAGGTGTTGATTGCAGCCATTAAATTAAAATTGCACTCCTTAGAAGGAAAGTTATGACCAATCTAGGCAGCATATTAAAAAGCAGAAATATTAGTTTGCCAAAAATATCTGTCTGGTTAAGTCTATGGTTTTCCAGTAGTCATGTATGGATGTGTTATTTGGACTATAAAGAAAGCTGAGCACCAAGAATTGATGCTTTTGAACTGTGGTGATGGAGAAGACTCTTGAGAGTCCTTTGGACTGTAAGGAGATTCAACCAGTTCATCCTAAAGGAGATAAGTCCTGAGTGTTCATTGGAAGGACTGATTTTGAAGCTGAAACTTAAATACTTTGACCACCTTATGTGAACAAGTGACTCAATGGAAAAGATCCTGATGCTGAGAAAGATTGAGGGCAGGAAGAGAAAGGGATGACAGAGGATGAGTGGTTGGATAGTGTCACCAACTCAATGGTATAAACAATGAAAAATAAGTAGATTTTTTTTTTTGAGCTCTCTTTATTTTGATGATCCCACACATGTTGGATATTTGAATTTTTGTTCCTCTGTCTTTATTAAATCCAGCTTGAACATCTGGAATTTCATGGTTCATGTACTGTTGAATCCTGGCTTGGAGAACTTTGAACCTTACTTTGCTTCCCTTTGAGATGAGGACAAGTGTGTGGTTGTATAAACAGTCTTTGACATTGTCTTTCTATGGGATTAGAATAGACTTTTCTAGTCCTGTGTCCACTAAGTCTTCCAAATTTGGTAGCAAATTGAGTGAAGCACTCCCATAGCTATGAAATAACTCAAGTGTAATTCAATCAATTTCACAAGCTTTGTTCATATGGATGCTCCATAAGGACTCCTTGACTTCACATTTTAAGATGTCTGGCTCTATGACTAATCACAACATTATGGTAATCCGGTTCATGAAAATTCTTTTTGTATAGTTATTCTCTATATTCTTGCCACCTCTTCTCAATGTCTTCTGCATCTATTAAGTCTATGAAATTTCTGTCGTTTATTTTGACCAGGTTTGCATGAAATATTCCCTTGGTATCTCTAATTTATTAAAGAGATCTTGTCTTTTCCATTCTATTATTTTCGTCTATTTCTTTGCATTGATCACTCAAGAAGTGTTTCTTATCTCTCCTTCCTATGCTCTGGAACTGTGCCTTAAAATGGGTATATCTTTCCTTTTCTCATCTATTTGAAAGACATCTTTAGAAAACAATGGTTCATTTTTGAATTTCTTTTTTTTTTTTTTTGCTTCATGGTTATATTCATTTTATTTTATTTTATTTTTATTTTTACTTTATTTTAATTTAGAATACTGTATTGGTTTTGCTATACATTGACATGAATCCACCATGGGTGTACATGCGATCCCAAACGTGAACCCCCTCCCACCTCCTTCCCCACAGCATCCCTCTGGGTCATCCCCATGCACCAGCCCCAAGCATGCTATATCCTGCATTGGACATAGACTGGTGATTTGATTCTTACATGATAGTATACATGTTTCAATGCCATTCTCCCAAATCATCCCACCCTCTCCCTCTCCCTCTGAGTCCAGAAGTCCACTATACACATCTGTGTCTTTTTTGCTGTCTTGCATACAGGGTCATCATTGCCATCTTTCTAAATTCCATATATATGCGTTATTATACTGTATCGGTGTTTTTCTTTCTGGCTTACTCCACTCTGTATAATCGGCTCCAGTTTTATCCATCTCATCAGAACTGATTCAAATGTATTCTTTTTAATGGCTGAGTAATACCCCACTGTGTATATGTACCACAACTTTCTTATCCATTCATCTGCTGATGGACATCTAGTTTGTTTCCATGCCCTGGCTATTATAAACAGTGCTGCAATGAACATTGGGGTACATGTGTCTCTTTCAATTCTGGTTTCCTTGGTGTGTATGCCCAGCAGTGGGATTGCTGGGTCATAAGGCAGTTCTATTAGCAATTTTTTAAAGGAATCTCCACACTGTTCTCCATAGTGGCTGTACTAGTTTGCATTCCCACCAACAGTGTAGGACAGTTCCCTTTTCTCCACACCCTCCCCAGCATTTATTGCTTGCAGATTTTTGGATCGCAGCCATTCTGACTGATGTGAAGTGGTACCTCATTGTGGTTTTGATTTGCATTTCTCTAATAGTGAGTGATGTTGAGCATCTTTTCATGTGTTTGTTAGCCATCCATATGTCTTCTTTGGAGAAATGTCTATTTAGTTCTTTGGCCCGTTTTTTGATTGGGTACTTTATTTTTCTGGGATTGAGTTGCATAAGTTGCTTGTATATTTTTGAGATTAGTTATTTGTCAGTTTTTTCATTTGCTATTGTTTTCTCCCATTCAAAAGGCTGTCTTTTCACCTTGCTTACATTTTCCTTTGTTGTGCAGAAGCTTTTAATTTTAATTAGATCCCATTTGTTTATTTTTGCTTTTATTTCCAGAATTCTGGGAGGTGGATCATAGAGGATCCTGCTGTGATTTATGTCAGAGAGTGTTTTGCCTATGTTCTCCTCTAGGAGTTTTATAGTTTCTGGTCTTACATTTAGATCTTTAATCCATTTTGAGTTTATTTTTGTGTGTGGTGTTAGAAAGTGATCTAGTTTCATTCTTTTACAAGTGGTTGACCAGTTTTCCCAGCACCACTTGTTAAAGAGATTGTCTTTACTCCATTGAATATTCTTGCCTCCTTTGTCGAAAATAAGGTGTCCATAGGTGTGTGGATTTATCTCTGGGCTTTTTATTTTGTTCCATTGATCTATATTTCTGTCTTTGTACCAGGACCATACTGTCTTGATGACTGTGGCTTTGTAGTAGAGCCTGAAGTCAGGCAAGTTGATTCCTCCAGTTCCATTCTTCTTTCTCAAGATTGCTTTGGCTATTCGAGGTTTTTTGTATTTCCATACAAATCTTGAAATTATTTGTTCTAGTTCCGTGAAAAATATCTCTGGAAGCTTGATAGGGATTGCACTGAATTTGTAAATTGCTTTGGGCAGTGTACTCATTTTCACTATACTGATTCTTCTGATCCATTAACATGGTATATTTCTCCATCTATTAGTGTCCTCTTTAATTTTTTTCATCAGTGTTCTATAGTTTTCTATATATAGGTCTTTAGTTTCTTTATGTAGATATATACCTAAGTATTACATTCTTTTCGTTGCAATGGTGAATGGAATTGTTTCCTTAATTTCTTTTTCTACTTTCTCATTATTTGTGTTTAGGAATGCAAGGGATTTCTGTGTGTTGATTTTATATCCTGCAACTTTACTATATTCATTGATTAGCTCTAGCAATTTTCTGGTGGAGCCTTTAGGGTTTTCTATGTAGAGGATCATGTCATCTGCAAACAGTGAGAGTTTTACTTCTTTTCCAATTTGGATTCCTTTTATTTCTTTTTCTGCTCTGATTGCTGTGGCCAATACTTCCAGAGCTATGTTGAACAGTAGCAGTGAAAGTGGGCATCCTTGTCTTGTTCCTGACTTTAGGGGAAATGCTTTCAGTTTTTCACCATTGAGGATAATGTTTGCTGTGGGTTTGTCGTATATAGCTTTTCTTTTTCTTGAGGATGGTCTTGATCACTGCTTCTTGTACGGTGTCACAAACCTGTCTTTACTTCCTCAGGCACTCTTTCTATCCAATCTAATACCTTGAATCTATTTCTTACTTTCATTGTGTAATCTCAGGGATTTGATTTAGGTCTTACCTGGAGTCGAATGCTTTCCCCTATTTTTTTAACTTAAGTCTGAATTTGGCAATAAGCCCATGATCCAAACCATAGACAAATCACAGTCCTGTTTTTGAAACAGTGTATAGCTTCTCCATCTTTGGCTACAAAGACAATAATCAACCTGATGTCAGTATTGAACATCTGGTGATTCTGTGTGCAGAATCCTCTCTTGTGTTGCTGGACCACAGTGCTTGCTCTAAGCTGTGTGTTCTCTTGGTAGAACTCTGCTAGCCTTTGACTGGATTCCTTTTGTACTCCAATGCCAAATTTGTCTGTTACTCTAGGTATCTCTTGATTTTCTACATTTGCATTCCATTCCTTTATGATGGAAAGGACTTTTTTTTTTTTTTCGGACGTTAGTTCTAGATGGACTTGTAAGTCTTCATGCAAGTGTTCTACTTCAGCTACTTCAGCTTACTGGTCAGGAAACAGGCTTGGGTTACTGTACTATTGAATGGTTTTTCGTGTAAACAAAGAGAGATCCTTCTGCTTGCTACACATCTCGTGATCTGTCACATTCATCTCTTCATCAGCTGTGGAAGGACACACATCCACACAGAAAAAAAAAAAAAAAACACAGAAAACAACCTCACACAGGTAGACAAAAAGAAATATTTAAGGCAGAGGGAAACAGGCAAACAGGGAACACAGGTGTTTAAGTAGCTGAAGAACCAGTGTTTCATATGAAAAAAATAGATTTCCTTGTTTTTATAGGAAAATCTCCATTCTGATCTCAAATTTACACATTTCATGGAACAAACTCTGTTTTGATATATGTTTGAGAAATGCAAACACTCTCTACTTTATGAAGAAAGAGTGGTGTCCACATTTTCATTTGCGCAATAGAGAAAATTAAAATTTCATACTGGTTCTCCTTATCTTCAGAAAGCCGTTGCCAAGATTTTCATATTTGAAATATACACATTTCCACATTTAATGGTATAGAACCACCACACAGATTTTCATACATGAGGTGTAGAGAATTACACCTTTCATTTGAGAAAAACTGCTACTATATTTTCATGAAGTGAAATAAAAGGTGAAAGATATCATGTAGTAAATCCAGCATCAGTATATTCACATGTAAAAATGTAGGTGATTCTACATTTGTGCTTAGTTCAGTTCAGTCTCTGGATCATGTCCAACTCTTTGTGAGCCCATGTACTGCAGCATGCCACGCTTCCCTGTCCATCACCAACTCCTAGAGCATACTCAAACTCATGTCCATCGAGTAGGTGATTCCATCCAACCATCTCATCCTCTGTCATCCTCTTCTCCTGCCATCAATGTTTCCAAGCACTAAGGTCTTTTCAAATGAGTCAATTTTTCACATCAGGTGGCCAAATTATTGGAGTTTCACCTTCAGAATCAGTCCTTTCAATGAATATTCAGGATTAATTTCGTTTAGCCTCCTTAAGGCCAAGAGACACAAGAGTCTTCACCAATAGGCAGGACATGGAAGCAACCTAGATGTCCAGCAGCAGATGAATGGATAAGAAAGCTGTGGTACATATACACAATGGAGTATTACTCAACCATTAAAAATAATATATTTGAATCCATTTTAATGAGGTGTATGAAACTGGAGCCAATTATACAGAGTTACGTAAGCCAGGAAGAAAAACACCAATACACTATACTAACACATATATATGGAATTTAGAAAGATAGTAATTATAACCCTGTATGAAAGACAGCAAAAGAGACACAGATGTATAGAACAGGCTTTTGGACTTTGTTGGAGAGGGAGATGGGGGGATGATTTGGGAGAATGGCATTTAAACATGTATACAATCACTTAAGAAACGAATCGTCAGTCTAGTTTCGTTACAGGATACAGGATGCTTGGGGCTGGTACACTGGAATGACCCAGGGAGATGATATGGGGAGAAAGGTGGGAGGGGAATTCAGGGTTGGGAACTAATGTACACCCATGGTGGATTCATGTCAATGTATGGCAAAACCAATACAGTATTGTAAAGTAAAATAAAACCAAATAAATAAATCATAAAAATAAAATAAAAGCATCAAATCTTCCGCACCCAGCTATCTTTAGAGTCCAAATCTCACATCCATACAGGACTGCGAGAAAAACCATAGCTTTGACTATGTGGACTTTTGCTGGCAAAGCAACGTCTCTGCTTTTCACTATGCTGTCTAATCTGGTCATACGTTTCTTCCCATGAGTGCCTCTTTTAATTTCATGGTGCAGTCAACATCTGCAGTAATTTTGGAACCCCCAAAATATTGTCTTTCCATTGTTTCTCCATCCCTTTGCCAAGCAGTGATTATATCAGATGTCATGATCTATTCTCTGAATATTGAGTTTTAAGCCAAATTTTTCACTCTGCTCTTTCATTTTCATCAAGAGACTCTTTATTTTTTCACTTTCCGCCATATGCATGATGTCATCTACTTCTCTGATTTATGTTTCTCCCAGCAGTATTAATTCAAGCTTGTGTTTCATCCAGCCTGGCATTTCACATGCTGTACACTGCAAAGAAATTAAATAAACGGGTGAACGTATGCAGTCTTGGCATAATACTTTCCTGATTTGGAAGGAGCCTGTTGTCCCATAGCCTGTTGCTTCTTGACCTGGATACAGATTCCTCAGGAATCATTTCAGGTGGTCTAATTTTTCCACTTTTAATTTTTTAAACAGTTTGTTGTGATTGCCACAGACAAAGGCTTCGGTATAAAGAATGAAGCAGAGGTATTATTATTATTATTATTATTATTATTATTATTTTAGCTCTTGCTTTTTTAATGATCTCATGGATGTTGGCAATTTGATCTTTCATTCTTCACCATTATCTAAATCCAGCTTGAACATGTGGAAGTTCATTGTTCATGAACTGTTAAAGCCTGGATTGAAGAATTTTTAGCATTATGTTTCTACCATTTGACATGGGGGCAAATGTGTGGTAGTGTGAACATTCTTTGGTAATGTCTTTCTTTAGGATTGGACTGAAAACTGAAATTTTCCAGTCCTGTGGCAACTGGTGTTTTTCACATTAGCTGGCATATTGAGTGTAGCACTTTCATAGAATCATCTTTTAGTCATGGAATAAATCTATTGGAATTCCATCAGCTCGACTAGTTTTCTCCATAATGATGCTATCTAAGGATGCCTTGACTTAAAATTCCAAGATGTCTGGTTCTAGGTGAATGATCACACCATCGTGGTTATGTGGATATTGAAGATCCTTTTTGTATAGTTGTTTTGTGTATTCTTGACACTGCTTCTTGATATATTCTGCTCCTGTACAATTTCTGTTCTTTATTTTGACCATCTTTGCATGAAATATTCCCTTTGTAACTCTAATTTTCCTTGAAGATATCTTGCCTTTTCATTCCATTATTTTCCTCTGTTTCTTTGCATTGTTCACTGAGATAGGCTTTCTTATCTCTCCTTCCTCTTCTTTGAAACTCTGCATTTACAGGATGTATCTTTCCCTTTCTCCTTTGTTTTAGCTTCTATTCTTTTCTCAGCAGTTTTTAAGTTATATTCACACAACTGTTTTGACTTTTTGCGTTTCTTTTTGTTAAGAATGGCCTTGGTCACTGCCATTTGTACGATTTTACAAGCCCCTGTCCATAGTACTCAGAAATTCCTTCTATCACATCTAACCCCTTGGACCAATTTGTCACTTTCACTGTGAAATCATAAGGGGCATGATTTAAGTCCTACCTGAATAGTCTGGTAGTTTCCCTACTTTTTAAAGTTTAAGTCTGAGTTTGGCATTAAGGAGGTCATGATCTGAGCCACAATAGATCCAAGTCTTATTTTTTATGACTGTATATAGTTTCTCCATCTTTGGCTGTAAAGAAAAGAATTAACCTGATTTCAGTATTGACCACATGGTAATGTCCATGTGAAGAGTCTTTGCTGTTGCTGGAAGTGAGTGCTTTCTATGAGCCATGTATTCTCTTGGCAAAACTCTATTTCTTTTAAGTGGCTTCATTTTGTCCTCCATGCCAAATTTACCTGTTACTCCAGGTATCTCTTGACTTCCTACTTTTGCATTTCATCCCCCTATGATGAAAATGACATCTTGTATGGGTGTAAGGGTATCTCCTCACTGCCACCCTTCCTGACCTCTAACATGGGATAGATCCTCTAGGCCCTCCTGTGCCAGTGCAGCCACCACTCCTTGGACGTGGTTTGATCTTTCTGGCCACTGCCCCTGGCCTTGGGCACAGGGTGGCTCTTCCCGGCCACAGTCCCTGGCCTCGGACATGGGGTGGCTCCTTCCAGCCCCTGGCATTGGCCTCATATGCGGGGTGGATCCTTCCAGCCCCCGGCCCTGGCCTCCTATGTGGGGTGGTTCCTTCCAGCCCCTGACCCTGGCTTTGTACATGGGGTGGCTCCTCCCGGCCACCACCCCTGACCACGGATGCAGGGTGGCTCCCCTCGGCCATTCCTGTGCTGTCCCAGCCTGGCACTCTCGGCTGCTGCCCCAGACCTCGGACGTGGAGTAGCTCCTCTTGGTCACACCGAATGCAGAGAAGAGATACCCTATGCCCAAGGTAAGAGAAACCCAAGTAAGATGGTAGGTGTTGCAAGAAGGCATCAGAGGGCAGGCACACTCACAAACCATATTCACAGAAAACTAGTCAATCTAATCACACTAGGACCACAGCCTTGTTGAACTCAATGAAACCAAGCCATGCCCATGGGGCAACCAAAGATGGGTGGGTCATGGTGGAGAGGTCTGACAGAATGTGGTCCACTGGAGAAGGGAATGGCCAACTATTTCAGTATTCTTGCCTTGAGAAACCCATGAACAGTATGAAAAGGCAAAATGATAGGATACTGAATGAGGAACTCTCCAGGTCAGTAGGTGTCCAATATGCTACTGAAGATCAGTGGAGAAACAACTCCAGGAAGAAAGAAGGGATGGAGCCAAAGCAGAAACAATATCCAGCTGTGGATGTGACTGGTGATAGAAACAAAGTCTGATGCTGCAAAGAGCAGTATTGCATAGGAACCGGGAATGTCAGGTCCATGAATCAAGGCAAATTGAAAGTGGTCAAACAAGAGATGGCAAGAGTGAACGTCAACATTCTAGGAGTCAGCGAACTAAAATGTACTGAAATGGGTGAATTTAACTCAGATGACCATTATATCTACTGCTGCAGGCAGGAATCCCTCAGAAGAAAAGGAGTAGCCATCATGGTCAGCCAAAGAGTCTGAAATGCAGTACTTGGATGCAGTCTCAAAAATGACAGAATGACCTCTGTTCGTTTCCAAGGCAAACCATTCAATATCACTGTAATCCAAGTCTACGCCCCAACCAGTAATGCTGAAGAAGCTGAAGTTGAATGGTTCTATGAAGACCTACAAGACCTTTTAGAACTAACACCTAAAAAAGATGCCCTTTTCATTAAAAGGGACTGAAATGCAAAGCTAGGAAGTAAAGAAACACCTGGGGTAAAAGGCAAATTTGGCCTTGGAAAGCAGAATGAAGCAGGGCAAAGACTAATAGTTTTGGTAAGAAAATGCACTGGTCATAGAAAACACCATCTTCCAACAACACAAGAGAAGACTCTACACATGGACATCACCAGATAGTCAACACTGAAATCAGATTGATTATATTTTTTGCAGCCAAAGATGGAGAAACTGTATACAGTCAGCAAAAACAAGACCAGGAGCTGACTGTGGCTCAGATCATGAACTCCTTATTGCCAAATTCAGACTTAAATTGAAGAAAGTGGGGAAAACCGCTAGACCATTTAAGTATGACCTAAATCAAATCCCTTATGATTATACAGTGGAAGTGAGAATAGATTTAAGGGCCTAGATCTGATAGATAGAGTGCCTGATGAACTATGGAATGAGGTTCGTGACATTGTACTGGTGAGAGGGATCAAGACCCCTCTCTTGGAAAAGAAATGGAAAAAAGAAAAATGGCTGTCTGGGGAGGCCTTACAAATAGCTGTGAAAAGAAGAGAAGCAAAAAACAAAGGAGAAAAGGAAAGACATCAGCATCTGAATGCAGAGTTCCAAAGAATAGCAGGAAGAGATAAGAAAGCCTTCCTCAGTGATAAATACAGAGAAAGAGAGGAAAAGAACAGAATGGGAAAGACTAGAGATCTCTTCAAGAAAATTAGAGATACCAAGGGAACATTTCATGCAAAGATGGGCTCGATAAAGGACAGAAATTGTATGGACCTAACAGAAGCAGAAGATATTAAGACGAGGTGGCAAGAATACACAGAAGAACTGTACAAAAAAGAGCACCATGACCTGGATAATCACGATGGTGTGATCACTCACCTATAGCCAGACATCCTGGAATGTGAAGTCAAGTGGACCTTAGAAAGCATCACTAAGAACAAAGCTACTGGAGGTGATGAAATTCCAGTTGAGCTATTTCAAATCCTGAAAGATGATGCTGAGAGAGTGCTGCACTCAATATGCCAGCAAATTTGGAAACCTCAGCAGTGGCCACAGGACTAGAAAATGTCAGTTTTCATTACAATCCCAAAGAAAGGAAATGCGAAAGAATGCTCAAACTACTGCACAATTGCACTCATCTCACAAGCTAGTAAAGTAATGCTCTAAATTCTCTAAGCCAGGCTTCAGCATTATGTGAACTGTGAACTTCCTGATGTTCAAGCTGGTTTTAGAAAAGGCAGAGGAACCAGAGATCAAAGGTCCAACATCCTCTGGATAATGGAAAAAGCAAGAGATTTTCAGAAAAACATCTATTTCTGTTTTATTGACTATGCCAAAGCCTTTGACTGTGTGGATCACAATAAAGCGTGGACAATTCTGGGAGAGATGGGAATACCAGACCACCTGACTTGTCTCTTGAGAAATCTGTATGCAGGTCAGGAAGCAACCGTTAGAACTGGACATGGAACAACAGACTGGTTCCAAATAGGAAAAGGTTTACATCAAGGCTGTATATTGTCACTCTGCTTATTTAACTTCTATACAGAGTACATCATGAGAAACACTGGACTGGAAGAAGCACAAGATGGAATCAAGATTTCCAGGAGAAATATCAATCACCTCAGATATGCAGATGATACCAGCCTTATGTCTGAAGGTGAAGAGGAACTAAAAAGCCTCTTAATGAAAGTGAAAGAGGAGAGTGAAAATGTTGGCTTAAAACTCAACATTCAGAAAACGAAGATCATGGCATCCGGGCCCATCACTTCATGGGAAATAGATGGGGAAACAGTGGAAACAGTGTCAGACTTTATTTTGGGGGGCTCCAAAATCACTGTAGATGGTGACTGCAGCCATGAAATTAAAAGACACTTACTCCTTGGGAGAAAAGTTATGATCAACCTAGATAGCATATTCAAAAGCAGAGACATTACTTTGCCGACTAAGTTCCATCTAGTCAAGGCTATGGTTTTTCCAGTAGTCATGTGTGGATGTGAGAGTTGGACTGTGATGAAAGCTGAGCGTCAAAGAATTGATGCTTTTGAACTGTGGTGTTGGAGAAGACTCTTGAGAGTCCATTGGACTGCAAGGAGACCCAACCCGTCCATTCTGAAGGAGATTGGCCCTGGGAATTCTTTGGAAGGAATGATGCTAAAGCTGAAACTCCAGTAATTTTGCCACTGCATTTAAATGTTACCTCATTGGAAAAGACTTTGTTTCTGGAAGGGATTGGGGGCAGGAAGAGAAGGGGACGACAGAGAATTAGATGGTTGGATAGCATCACTGTCTCGATGGACATGAATCTGAGTGAACTCCGGAAGTTGGTGATGGTCAGGGAGGCCTGACATGCTGAGATTCATGGGGTTGCAAGGAGTCGAACACGACTGAGTGACTGCACTGAACTGAACTGAACTGAACTGAACTGGGAGTGTTGGAATTCAGGTGAAATAAGAAACACTGGAAGCATGTCACATCCATGAAACAATAAATGTTGTTAAACTACTGCATGAGAATGATAGACTGTGAAGGGTTAGAGATCTCTTCAGGTAAATAAAAGTTATCAAAATGTATTTCATACACCTATGGGCACAATAAAGGACAGAAAAGGTATGAACCTAAAAGAAGTGAGAAATATTAAAGAATAGTGGCAAGAATACATAGAAGAACTATCCAAAAAGATCCCAGTGACCCAGACAGTCATGATGGTGTGAATACTCACCTACTCCAGACATCTTGGAGTGTGAAATCAAGTGGCTCTTAGAAAGCATCACTACCAACAAAGACTGAGGAGGTGATGGAACACCAGCTGAGCTATTTCAAATTCTGAAAGATGATACTGTTCAAGTGCTGCACTCAGTATGCCAGAAAACTTGGAAAACTCAGCAGTGGCTGCAGGACTGGAAAAGGTCAGTTTTTCATTTGAAATCCAAAGAAGGACAATGCAAAAGAATATTCAGCTGCCCTTATTTCACACATTAACTCCTTGGAAGACAATTTATGAACAATCTAACAGGATATTAAAACACGGAGATGTTAATGTGCCCACAAATCTCCACCTAGTTAACACTATGATTTTTCCAGTAGGCATGTATGGATGTAACAGTTGAAATATAAAGAAAGCTGAGCACCAAAGAATTGATGCTTTTGAACTGTGGTGTTGGAGGAGATTCTTGAGAGTCCCTTGGACTGCAAGGAGATCCAACAAGTCCATCCTAAAGAAGATCAACCCTGAATATTCATTGGAAGCACTGATGTTAAAGCTGAAACTCCAATATTTTGGCCACCTGATGTGAAGAGCTGACTCATTTGAAAAGACCCTGATGTTGAGAAAGATTGAGAAGGGGAGGACAGAGGATGAGACGGTTGGAGGGCATCACCGACTCAAAGAACATGAATTTCAGTAAATTCCGGGAGTTAGTGATGGATAGGGAGGCCTGACATACTGTAGTGCATGGTGTCACAAAAAGTCAGACATGACCGAGCAACTGACGTGAATCGAACAAAGGCATGCTCACAATTCTCCAGGCTAGACTTCAACAGCACATTTACCTAGAAATTGCAAATGTTCAAACTGGATTTTAAAAAGACAGAAACCAGAAATCAAATTGGCAAAATCCACTGGATCATGGAAAAAGCAAGATAATTCTAATATATATATATATATATATATATATATATATATATATATATATATATAATTTCTGCTTCATTGACTATGATAAAAACCCACTGTGTGGATCACAACAAACTGCAGAAAATTCTTAAAGACATGGAAATACCAGACTATCTACATGCCTCCTGAGAGACCTGTATCCAGGTGAAGAAACAACAGTGAGAACAAGATACAGAAGAACAGATGGTTTAAAATTGGAGGAAAAAGCTGCTATATGTGTCACCCTATTTATTTAACTTATATGCAGAGCACATCTTGGAAAATGCTGGGCTGAAGGAAACACAAGCTTAAATTAAGAGAAAAAAAGAAGTATCTATAGAAATGTCAATAACCTCAGATATGCAGATGACACCACCCATATGGCAGAAAGAAAAGAATAACTAAAGAGCTTCTTGATGCAGGTGAAAGAGGAGAGTGAAAAAGCTGGCTTTAAGAATCAATATGCAAAAAGCTAAGATCATGGCATCTAGTACTAACACTTCAAAGCAAATAGATGAAAAAATAATGGAAACAATGACAGACATCTTTTTTCTTGGACTCCAAAATCATGGCAGATGATGACTGCAGCTATGAAATTAAATGACACTTGTTTCTTGGAAGAAAAGCTGTGGCAAATGTAGACTGCATTTAAAGAGCAGAGGCATTCCTTTGCCAAGATGGGTCCATATAGTCAGAGCTACATTTGTGTTTTTATCAATAGTCATGTGCCAATGTAAGTTAGACCATAAAGGAGGTTGAGTATTAAAGAATTGATACTTTTGAACCACAATCTTGGAGAAGACTCTTGCGAGTCCTTTGGGCTGCAAGGAAATCAACCCAGTCAACCCTAAAGGAAATCAATCCTGAAAATTCACTGGAGGGGCTAATGCTGAGGCAGAAGCTCCAATATTATGGCTATCTGATGTGAAGAACCAACTCATTGGCAAAGAATCTGATGCTGCAAAAGATTGGAGCAGAAGAAGCGGACGATGGAAGACCAGATACTTGGATGGCATCACCGACCCAGTGGATTTGAGTTTGAACAAGCTCCGGGAGATGGTCAAGGGCAAGAAGGCGTGATATACTGCAGTCCATGGGATTATGAAGAGTTGGAGATGACTGAGTGACTGAACAACATAACAACTCGCAACAACAGAGCTACTGAGTGCATTTGAGTCGTTTCAGGAGAACATGTAGCATGTCACAGATCTGAAACCCAAGACAGTGGTAAAACACTGAATGTGTTTGACTTGGAGATAGTGAAGCAGCCACTGAAATGTGTCGCAGCACTGAAACAATGAATGTTGATAACCTATGTATTTGATGTGGAGTGAGTTAAGAACCACTTGAAGTATGTTTCATGACTGAAACACTATATGTTCACACTGCAGATGGTCTGTTTGATTTCGTATAGGGAAAGAAGCACAAAGAACATGTCACAATACTGAAACTGGATCATGATAAATCATTGTGCATGATGACCTGCGGTAGTTGAAAAATCAATGAAAGTATGTAATAGCACTGAATCAATGGATGGTGATAAACTGAGAGTGTGCTCAACCTTGGGTGGACAAAGGATCTTTTGAAACATGTACCAGAATTAACACACTGGGTTGTGATAAATTGTTGGTTGTGTATTTTCTTCAGAGAATGAAGAAGCAGTTGAGCAGGAAACAGCATTGAAACACTGGATGGTGATAAACTATGGGGTGTGTTTGATATATGTTGAATGAAGAGAAACTGGAAGCATGGTACAGAGTAAAACATGGGACCACGGTAAATTTCTGAATGTGTTTTATCTAGAATGGATTAAAGAAGGACTTGAAACTCATCACAGAACCGAAACAGTAATTGTGATAAGCTATTGACCATATTTTATCTGGAGAGGATAAAGAAGTACATGAGGCATGCCACAGTACTGGAACACTGGATAGTGGTAAATGACAGAGAGTGTTTGACTAAATTAGACAAAGGGGCACTTCAAGCCTGTAATAACACAGCATCAATGAATGATGGTAATTTAATGGATGGAATGGAGGAGACTCAAAACATGTCACAATACAGAAGAAAAATGAATGGTGATAAGTTATCACATTAATTTCTTCTGGAGTGGTTTAAAAAACACTTGAAGCATATCTAAACTTAAACACTGGATGGAGATACAATATTGTGTGTATTTAATGTCAATGAAAAATAGAGGGAATAGGACAGGAAAGAGTAGAAATCTTGCCAAGAAACTTAGAGACACAAAGAAAATATTTCATGTAAACATGGTCACAATCAAGGACGGAACTGTTATGAACCTAGAAGAAGAAAATGTGATGAAGCATTGGAAAGAGTATAATAGAAGAGCTGTACCAAAGAAAGGTCTTAATCACCTGCTGTTGCTGCTGCTGCTAAGTCGCTTCAGTCGTGTCTGGTTCTTCGCAGTCCCATGGACTGCACCCTACCAGGCTCCTCCATCCATGGGATTTTCCAGGCAAGAGTACTGGAGTGGTGTGCCATACCCTTCTCCACTTAATCACCTAGATAACCACAATGGTTTGATCACTCACATAGAGTAGATGTGTGTAGAGGGGTGTGAAGTCAAGTGGATCTTAGGAAGAATTACCACAAACAATGCTAGTTGTGGTGATACAATTGAAGCTCAGCTATGTCAAATTGTAAGATATAATGCTGTTAAAATGCTGCACTCAATGTGCCAGGAAATTTGGAAAACTCATCAATGACCACAGGACAGGAAAAGGTCAGATTTACTCTGATCCCAAAAAGGGGCATTGTAAAGGCATGCTCAAACTACTGCCCAGTCGTTCTCATTTCATATGCTGGCAAGGCAATGCTCAAAATGCCTCCATCTAGGTTTCAACAATATGTGAACTGAGAACTTTCAAATGTACAAATTGGATTACAAAAGGCAGAGGAACCAGAGATCAAATTGTCAACGTTCATTGGATCATAGAAAAAGCAGGGAATTCCAGAAAATGATCTACTTCTGCTTCATTCACTATGCTAAAGCCTTTGACTGTGGGGGTCACAGAAACTGTGGAAAATTCTTAAAGAGATGGGTATACTAGACCACTTTACCTGGTTCCTGGGAAACATATATGCAGGTCAAGAAGTAACAGAATCAGGCAGGAACAATGGACTTGTTCAGAACTGGTAAAGGAGTACATCAAAGCTGTCTTGTTGTCTCCCCACTTTTTAACTTACATGCATAGTAGATCATTCAAAATGTCAGACTGGATGAAGCACAAACTGGAATCAAAATTGCTGGGAGAAATATCAATAATCTCAAAAATGCAGATGACAGAAAGCAGAAGAGAAATTAGAGCCCCTTGCTGAGATGAAAGTGGTGATTTACAAGGTTGGCTTAAACCTCAACATTCAGTAAACTAAGATCAATCTTCCAGTCCATCACTGATAGCAAATAGATCAAGACACAATGGAAATTGCAATAGACTTTGTTTTTTTTTAAAAATTTTTGTGAGTTCCAAAATCACTGTACATGGTGATTGCAATCATGAATTAAAAGACACTTGCTTCTTGCAGGAAAAGCTATGACAAACCTAGACAACAGACGAAGCCAGAGACATCCCTTTCCTGGCAAAGGTCAAGTTACAGTTTTTTCCAATAGTTTTGCATGGATGTGAGATCTGAACCATAAAAAGGTTGATTGCCAAATAATTGATATTTTAAAACTGTGGTGCTGGAGAAAACTCTTGAGTTCCTTGAATTGCAAAGAGATCAAACCAGTCAGTCCTAAAGGAAATCAACACTGACTACTCATTGGAAGGACTCATGCTGAAGTTGCAATACATTGGCTACCTGATGCGAACAGCCAAATCATTAGAAAAGACTCGAATGCTGGGTAAGATTGTAAGCAGGTGGGGATGGGTGTGACAGAGAATAAGATGGTTGACTGCTGGCATAACTGTCTCAATGGGCATGGATTTGAGCAAATTCCAGGAGATAGTGAAGGACAGGGAAGCCTGGTGTGCTGTAGTTCATGGGGTTTCAAAGAGCTGGACATGACTGTGTGCCTGAGAAACATCAATCAGGGGTAAATAAAGAAGCAGCTGAAGTGTGTCACACCACTTAAATACTGGATGTTGATAAACTGCTGTATGTATTTGAAACAGGATAGTTGAGGAAGCACTTGTGCATTAATCAGCACTGAAAGAACGGATGTGTGTATTAACCCAGAGTAGTTAAGGAAGGACTGTAGTATGTCACAGCACTGATAGAATAAATGGTGATGAAACAGTTGCTGAGTTTCACCTCTGGGGATCAAACAAGCGCCTACTATATGCCACCACTTACGGCCCTGAAACCTTGGCTAATGATAAAATGCTGGGAATGTCTGACTGATGTGGACTATTAAGCACTTGAAGCATATCCCTGTACTGAATACTGGATGATGGTACACTAATGAGTATGTTCTACAGCAGAAGATGAAGCACATGAGGCATGTCACAGCACTGAAACTCTGAAGGGTGGTAAACCCCAAGGAGTGACGGGCCAGGATTGACAAAGGAGCAGATGCAGTGATTCACCAGTACTGAAATATAGATGTTGGAAAACTATTGAGCATTTCACACCAGGTGGACAAAGAAGCATTCGGAGCATGTCCTACGTCAAGGCACTGAGCACTGCATGGTGATAAACTACAGAGTGTGTTTTTCCAGAGAGTGGATGAATAGGCAATTGAATCACGTCACAGCACTGAAACGCTGACTTTGATAAAATACAGGATGTATTTTTCCAGTCTGGATAATAAAGCAGTTTGTGTCACAGCTTGGAAGGCGGGATGGTGATAAGCTCCTGGTGTGTTTGATAAAGATGCACTTGAACTTGTGACAGCAGTGAAAAGCAGCAAGTGATAAGCTGGTGAGGCTATTTTACCTGGGGTGGAGAAAGATGTGGCTGAACCTCCTCTCTGAAGTGTGGATAATAAGCTACTTAGTATGTTTGACCAGGGGTGGATGAAGACACACTGAAAGCATGTCGCAGCAGTGAAACACTGGATGGAGATACACAACTGGATGTGTTTGACGCAGGGTGCATGAAGAATAACTCGAGGTGTCACTGCAAACTGAAACATTAAAAATATCCATTGGATACCATCAATGACATTAATCAATTGAGACGCATCATGGATGGCATGCATTTATAACAATGCTTAGTATATTGCCTAGTTGAAAAAGTCTTGAAGATGCCAATCTCTTGAAAACCCGGAGATCTGATATTTCCATAACCATGTGTCTTTTGAATATGACTGAAAAGCTCACTCAGATGTCACAGGCCATTTCTGGTCGCTCACAGTGGTATGCATCCACTTGTATGTAGGGTGAAGGTTCATCCACCTGATGGTAATCATCCATATGCTACTCGAAATAACTAACTGCAATAGCTTCAAATACGACTTCGCACACTCCATAACTGCATGCCCATTTAGAGTCTTTTCAATTACTATCTTAATTGACACAACTAAAGACCCAAAACAGCAACACTAATTAACAGAAGCTTCACATGAACACTCGTCAAATCTATTGCTTTAACCTGCAAATGAAAAACTACTTGATAATCTCTCTGCACTAAATCATGGATAGTGATGCTACTGGATAATTGAATGGCGCAAATAAAGATGTGTAATCTACACAGTTACCTGTGATGATGTAATTACTGATTTATTAGCCTCCTCTTGAACTAGAAGCAGGTTAAAGACAACAACTAATGAGTAGTAAACTAGCCGTGTTTAACAGAAGGATGAAAATCTTATACCTTCACGCCAGCAGTATATATGTTTGACCCTCAGAGGGATGCAAGCCCTGAAAGTGCAGGACTAAAAACACCTGATGGTGCATAACACACAGAGATGACAGAGGAGATGAAAAGCACAATGGACTGCATGTCATAGACAGTGAACACTAGATGATGACAAACAGATATTCTGTTGCAAGCATGCAACTGTCAGATCAGTATCAGACAGACATTTTGAACTCCATGTGCTTAAAATTTTTTTATGCCCCCCTAAAGTCCCAAATTTAGCAGTTACAACATTCCTCCTACCTGAATCGCCCGGGGTCAAAGGTAAAATGAGAGCTCCAGCTGAAATCATAAATGCATGAGATGCCTAGAATCGTCATTGATGGCTGATGATCAATCAGATTCAATCGCAAGTTACATGGTATTCTATACAACTCAATTTTATAAAACTCTCACGCTTATCTTTCTATTTTTGTGCTAAATACTGAAAACATTTAAATTTATTTTTCACATCATCACACTCTCACCTTCTCTCACGGTCCAACAGTCGTTCTTAATCTTGTCTTTATCCTCTGGTGTAAATAGGCCTCTATTCTATGACAACATATAACATATAAAACATATCATATATAAATAATATTATATAAATACAATATTACAGCTTTGTCTCTTCTTATCCTTCACTACTGTTACTTAGTTTCATTCTTCCAACTCACCAAGAACTACTCAATGATGAATTTCTAATTACTGAATAAAAGTCAATTTAATATATATGGCAATTTCCTTACATGCATGCTTGAAGACTCTTTGATACACTTCACATATCCTACCTATTTTCAACAATGCTTCAATAAAACATGGGATACTGATGTTTCTATTCATTCTAGCTTCTTAATTATGAATAATAAGATGGGTTGTTGCGATCATATGTCATTTTTATTTCCAACTTTCTAAGAGTTCCCCCAAATTTCTCTAACATGGTTGTAATCTTACTT
>NW_017189692.1:0-37315 GCF_001704415.2 Capra hircus | reverse complement strand
GGGGGCAGAGGACTGGCAGCATCTGCTATGGGGTTCTTACCACACTGGACCGTAATGGCCTGTTAACTGCCTGTATTCCCCTGCCTTACCCAGCCAGGCAGTGAGTCCGTTGTGAGCCTATGTGTTCATCATTGTCAGCCCAGCACATAGTAGGTGCTCACTCTACGGTTGTTGAATGGATGAATGCCTACATGGGTGGCTGAATAACACCTACCTTGAGGGAGATTCTGCAGTGAGAACATCATCGTATGGGTCTAGTTTTCCTGCATGTGGAAATAATTTACCCTTCTTGTGAGAGGAATGTGCATATGTACTTAGAAAGAGAAGTGGTTTTTTTGGTTTTTTTTTTGCAGGGGCCTGAGTGGAATGGGGTTTATGTTCCATGGCAACCACATGTTTCACAGAAGTCTCACTCTCCCAGCTAGAGAGGTCTGATACCAGCAGGCAGCAGGAGCTTCAGATCTCACAATGAGAAAGCAACAGGCAGCTCTGGGGTTCTTCAGGTTGGAGGGCGGCCAGGAACCAGGTCTGCTAGCTCTGGAAGGGGCTTGGAAATAACAGTTGTATGAATTCCTGCCCTTTCTCAAAACACTTTTTTCAGTAAATTTTTTCAGGATCAACTTTATTGAGGTATAATAAATATGAAGCAAAATGTGCCACTTTTAAACACCCAGTTTGAAAGGTTTTGTCAAATTTATATACTCACATGTGGTATGTACTGCCACTGCAATCAAGATATAGAACATTTCTAATGCACCCCCCAAATTTGGCTGCCCATTTGAAGCCAAACCCACTCTAATTCTCAGCACCAGGCCACCACTGATCTGCTTTCTGTCAGTACAGTTTTGTGAGTACTCAAATGTCATATAAAAAGACTCATACTGAGATTTTTGTATGATTTTGTGGTCTAGTTTCCTCCATTTAGCATAATTATTTTGAGATTCATCTGTGGTGTTGTATGCCTTAGTAGTTTGTTATTTTTGCGTTTCTTTGTATGGAGGCACCAAAATGTGTTCATCCACTCCCCTGTCCTTGGACTTTTGGGTTGTTACTAGTCTTTGGCTGCTATGAAGAAAGCTGCCATGTGTGTTCTTGTACAAGTCTTTGTGTGGATATATGTTTTCATTTCTCTTGAGTAAATACTTAGAAGTGGAATGGCTGAGTCATATAGTGAATGTGTATTTAACTTTATAAGAAACTGCCAAGCTGGTTTCTAAAGTGGCTAGACCATTTCACAGTGTCAGTAGCAATGTAGGCCAATTCTACTTCCTCTGCATTCTTGTCAACACTTGGTATTGTCAGACTTTTCATTTTTAGCCATTCTAGAGGGTATGTACTAATATCTCATGTTTTAAATGGCATTTTGAATAATGATGTTGAGTACTTTTTCATACACATCTTGGCCATTTGTAATTGTCTTTGGGAAAGTGTCTATTAAAATGTTTTGTCCATGTTTTAATTGACTTATTTATTTTATTATTAAATTCTAAGAGTTCTACATTCTGGATATGTGTTCTCTGATAAATATATATCAGCTGTTTTCTCCCAATTTGTGGCTTGCTTTTTCATTTTCAAAAAGGTGTCCTTTTAAGAGCCTAAGTTTCACATTTCAATAAAGTTCATTATCTAGTTTTGCTCTACCATCCATGCTTGTTGTTGTTATCTAGGAATGTTTTGCCTGCCCCAATGTCACAAAGATGTTTTTATTTATCTCTAGACATTTGATCACCCTTGTAGCTCAGTTGGTAAAGAATCTGCCTGCAGTGCAGGAGACCCGGGTTCGATTCCTGGGTTGGGAAGATCCCCTGGAGAAGGAAATGGCAACCCATTCTAGTATCCTTGCCTGGAAAATCTCATGGACAGAGGGCTGCAGTCCATGGGGTCGCAAAGAGTCGGGTACGACTGAGCAACTAACACAGCTTTTACATTTAGCTCTATGATTCATTCTTGAAGCCCTCTAACCTCTCCAAACTCGGAAGGCATTTCCACACTGAGAGCTGAGGGTCTGAGCAGTGGGTTCAGGGGCAACAACGTGCCACTAAGGTTTGTCTCCTCTTAGGCCTTCAGTACACCTGGGATTAGTCTCCAGTAACACAAGTGCCATGTGGTATCCAATAAGGTGTCTCTGAAACACTGTGGCGTGCTCGCCAGGTGAATGCAGGGTGATCATCTGACCTTTCCAAGACTGTACTTTCATCTGTAAAATGGGGATAAGAAAACCTGTCATGCAGGGCAGCCACCAGCATGAAGTGGAGAGTGGATGTAAGGAAGCACTTAGCAGGGTCTGACCCATGGAGGCCCTCACTGCTGTTGTGGCTGTGTTGCCTCAGCGTTATTTCAATGCCACACAGATGGCTTGGCCTGGGTTTTTATAAAACTGAGCTGATGGCATGTGTTGATAGCTTTCTGCTAGCTCATTGGAACCTTTTTAAAAATAGGGCGCTTGCTATATTTGGCAGGTTGCTGCTCTGGTATGAAGGGACTTTTAGGGCCATGCTGATGAAGCAGCTGAGCATGGCTCAGGGGTGGCTACCAGTGAGCGATGAGTCAGGACGCCTTTGGCACGCTCCTAGCAATATTTAAAAAATGAGTCCACGTGGGAACTTTCTGTTTATTCTCAGGAGCAGAAACAGATGGGAATTATGGGAAAGCCTTAGTCTTCACTCTGACAGATGATGTAGTCACGTCGTCTCCTCCCCAGCCTTCCACAAAGTCAGAGGCTGTGCCCCCAGGTGTAGTTGAATAGAGGCAGCAGGACAGAAGAGCTTATGGATCTATTTTCAGGCTTGTAGTTTTATGCCTTGGACTTACTTTCCTCTTAAACTTCACCTGTGCAGCTGAATACTCTTTCTCAAACTGCTCTGAAGAGTGATGCTTTAATTCTGGCAGTTCTGATTGAGTGCCTGGTTTAGTTCATCCTGTGTACACAATGACGGCATACAGAAAGACATGTCATCCTCTGTGCCTCGGTTTTCTCATCTGTAAAATGGGGCTGACAGTAATGCCCTAGGGATTTGTCTGAGGATTAAATTGGTTACTACAAATGAAATGTTTGGAAGAGTGCTGGGCACGTGGTGATAAACAATCTAAGTGCTATCTATTAGTATGATTTTTCTTATTCTACTTGAAGTTGCCTTTTATCCCTCTGTGAGTGTGTGTGCACACACATTGAGTATCCGGTGAGTGTTTGGGAGAGTCTTATCTGCACTTACATTCTTCCTTTGATCAACTGAGTGTCTGTTTTGGAAGTCCTCAAGTGGTAGGCAATTAGCAATTAACAATAGCCGAGATTCCTCTTAACCTTTATTTAACGTACTGAAATTCTCCTTGCTTCAGTGACATTGTGTGGCTCCCCTCCCCCACCCCAAGCAATTTCTGGAGAGCTGCAGGAAGTTTGGGTTGAGTATAGCGTAGAAACATGGATTCCTGTCACAGCCTGTTGAAAAGTACCTCTTCAGCATTCTTAGCACTGTATGTCTTCCTACTGAGAGGCGCTCCTTCCATCTGGTCAGAGGAGCCTCGCCCTTCTCTTCAGTCTCTCAAATGTTGTGCAAGGCATCATCCCATCAAAGTAGTTGGAGAGGTGGGAAAAGTTGAAGAGCGTGATGAGGGTGGAATAGCGGGGGGCAGTGGGGTGCCTGTTCAGCTCCAAAGTGTCCGAGAAAAGTAGAGGTGGATAAGCTCCACTGGAGAGGGCTGTGGGGGCGGGGGGGTTGGTGTGTAGAGTTCTTACTCCATACCACATGTGGGAAAACTGGCTCACAGGGAAGAGGAGAGAAAAAAAGGCTGAGGTCTGTGTTCTGAGCTTCCGCCAGGGTCTTCCTACCCTAGGATGGTGAAGGTGAAGGCTGCCACCCCACCCTGGTTAGGAAGCCATAGATCTCTCAGCCAAACACAAAGAGCCAGCCACCCTGGCTTCAAGGGCCTGCAGCCTGTATAGGAGTAGCACAGAGCCCCGTGTTCAGAAGGGCCTCATGCTTGGGGATTAATGTTCTGCGATTGTTACCTTGAAATTCTTCATGATTTTATCATCAAGTTTGTATTTTGTAAATGGAACACAATGGTACTGGGGCTTAGGGCATCAGCTCACAGTGGTCTTGCCTCCTGCTCCCCAGGTTGGGTTCCTGGCTGATGGTTGCCCTGCCCACACCCTGTGACTCCTGCCACCTTCTGCCTTCATAGGGGCCCTGGGTACAGGTGCAGGGAGGGGTGGGACCAGGAGCATGTGCCCCACCCAGCTTGCTGTAGCTGCCTCTGCTCTGAGATTACAGTGTCATGGCACTTTGGGAGGGCACAAGCAGGTAGGGGTCGGGGTGACTGGTTTACCGGAAGAACCTGGCTGGGGCATAGTATGTGGGTCACACATTTGGCAGAATGGGGGAACTTAGCAGCTGGCGGGCCATGCACTTTCACTCTTACCCTCACTTCCCTCAGCTCCCTTCCTCACAGTGGCCATGCATTCATCCCCACACAGGGTTATTCAGAGACTGCTGTGTGCCAGGCACTGTGCTTGCCAGTAGAGCGTATGAGACTGAGAAAGCTCCTGCCCACTTGGAGCCTATCCCAGTGGAGGTGGTTGGGAAACAGAGAGAAAGCAAGTAAATGCCTCAGGTATGAGTGAGTGCTCTGAAAAAAAAATACAGCAGGGAAAGGGGTTAGACAGTAACTAGGGATGGGAGAGGCAGGGTACTATTTTAGAAAAGGCTTTGCTGATGAGGTGACATTTGAGTCCCAAAGGAATTGAGATTGAGAGCCACACAGCCATCTGGGAAGACAGAACAGTTAGTGCAAGTACCCTCTCTACAGCGGAAACAACACTTGTCTTCGGCCTGGAACAGCCAGGAGACAGGGGCGGGGGTGGGTGGGGAGACTGGAGCAGAGTGAGTCAGAGAGAGGCTGCTGCAGAGAGGGCTGGGGAGCCAGGCAGGGCCACCTTCCTGAGGGACCTTGTAGACCATGGTCCAGACTCCACACTGTGTTCTGAGGATGATGGGAAGACACCGGAGGGGCTGGAGCCGAGGGAGGGCATGAGCAGTCTGCCACTTTAGGAGGATCACCGTGGCTGTTGTTTGGAGAACATACTATAGCGCAGGGGCAAGGGAAGCAACAGGGAGGCCACTTGGGAAGTGATTTCAGAGATCAAGTGAGAAGTGGTGACAGTTTAGAACAAGCTGGCGGCCCTGGGAGTGGGCAAGTGGTCAGATTTGAGTTGTACTTCGAGGGTAGGATTAATTCTGATAATGTCTCCTTCAGACTGAAAACACTTTGATGGCTTGCTTCCTAGTGCCCTTGCTCTTGGGATCAAGTCCAAAATTATGAACGCAGGCCCAGTGCCTACCTGGGCTTCCCTGGTGGCTTAGATGGTAAAGAATCCACCTGCAATGCAGGAGACCAGGGTTCGATCCCTGGGAGGGGACAATCCTCTGGAGAAGGGAATGCCAGCCCACTCCAGTATTCTTGCCTGGAGAATTCTGAGTACAGAAGAGCCTGATAGGCTGCAGTCCATGGGGTCACAAAGAGTCAGACAAGACTGAGCAATTCAATACAGTGCCTACCTACCTCTCCACCTGGTACAATGTTCTTCAGGTCCTGTCTTTCAGCCCCAGTTTTTATTGCTCAATTCACATACTGGTCCCTCTGCCTGGAACAGTCTCCTGCTGCCCCTAGTTAAGTCTTACTCTTTTTCTCAGATCCCATCTCAATCAAAAGTCCCTCAGAGGACAGTTCTCTGACTTCCCTCACTCCAGGTGGCCCCTCTTTGGCCTTCCTAGTGCACCACGCTGTCCCCCATGGTCCTTATCACTCCCTTATGTTCCCTTGTATGATGATGTGACCATCTGTCACCCCTAGAAGGCTGTGAGCTTCAAGAGGGCTGGGACTCTGTTGTTTCTGTCATAGTACCCCTTGCCCTGATACATGCTAAACTCGGTGACTCTTGTGGAATGAATAAAGATGCAAATGAGGAAGTGCGGATGGCAGGAACAGAGACGTTGCCTCTGGAGCACCCCTGAGCCAGTACCATGGGGAACTGGCCAAAGCAGCTGAGGGAAGAGGGAGCCCTTTCCAGGGTTCTCATTGTAGTGATTGGATTGATGCCAGCCTGTGCCTCAATATTGAAGACCAGGCAGGGTGGCAATCTCATTTGAAGCCACCAGCTAACAAAGGCCTGTGGCACACATTATAACTTGTGTTTTACTTGTAGCTCGACTTGTGTGGGGAGGTAGAGAAAATTATTCATTCTTCCTTCCATCGCCTTATCAAACATGATTTCTCAGATAGCTCTTTCTCTCTCCTGGATGAAATTTCAGGCAGGTCCCAGAGGTTTTCAATCCCCTTCAGTCTCAAGTACAATCTTGTTTCAGTAAATAAAACGTCCCATCCAGTCTAACCTGCAAACTTCAATCTTTTATTCAGTTTCTGGCATCTTCTCCCCCTCCCCTACTCCAGCCTGCCTCTGACTGGGACCTGTGCAAAGGGAGGGGACAGAGAGGAGCAGTGATGTCCTCTGTCCCTGCTTTTCTGCCTTTCACTCTCTCCCCCAGTCTCTGGCTGCCCTTTCCAGTCCTTCCATAGTTGGTACATAGGAAGGGGCTGAGGACAGGGCAGGGCATCCCTCAGGAGATGGGTGCAGCTGTTACTGGCAAGGGAACTTCCTGAGTATAGATTGTGTTCAGTGTTGACTCTCGGCAGTTGTCACGGACTTCCCAGGTGGCTCAGTGGTAGAGAACCCACCTGCCAATGCAGGAGATGTGGGTTTGATCCCTGGGTTGGGATGATCCCACAGAAGAGGAAATAGCAGCTGCCTCCGGTATTCTTGCTTGGGAAATCCCATGGACAGAGAAGCCTGGCAGGCTGCAGTCTGCTGCTGCTGCTGCTAAGTCGCTTCAGTTGTGTCCGACTCTGTGCGACCCCATAGATGGCAGCCCACCAGGCTCCCCCGTCCCTGGGATTCTCCAGGCAAGAACACTGGAGTGGGTTGCCATTTCCTTTCCCAATGCATGAAAGTGAAAAGTGAAAGTGAAGTTGCTCAGTCGTGTCTGACTCTTAGCGACCCCATGGACTACAGCCTACCAGGCTCCTCCATCCATGGGATTTTCCAGGCAAGAGTACTGGAGTGGGGTGCCATTGTCTTCTCCGAGGCTGCAGTCTATGGGGTTGCAAAAGAGTCGGACAGGACTGAGTGACTGAAAGAACAAACGGTCCCTCAGAAGACTTCAAGTTGCTGGGAATCTCTCCCCAGCAAGGCCTCTGGTGAGGGTGAGCATTCTCTGGCTGGCTTTGGTACAGTCCATCCCTTGGTGGGATCAGCTGCCTTCTAAGTGGTCCTCCTGGGCAAGAGCCCTCTCAGGACCACTAAGTCCAGATCCCTTCCAAGGGCCACATTTGGTTCAGGGAAAATGTGAATGCATCTCGGACCTTTCTGCCAAGGCAAGTGCTTGTGGTTCCAAGGGCAGTTAGCTCTCCTTACACTGCTTCCAGGGTAGGTCAGCCACAGGCTCACACCTTCATACTTCCCCAGGAGGGAGTCAGGTGGCTGCATTTGTGTCCCTCAAGCTTCAGAGAGCATAGGTCAGGCTCTTCGTGGTTCTCATAAAGCCCTTTTCACCTGGTTTAAGATGAAGGGAAAGAACCCGATTCCCCTCACTCATGGCAATGGGGGCACCAGCACTCCAACCAATCTCTCCCTACCTTCACTTGGCTTTTCCCATATGGCCTGTAGTTGGGCAATGGGCAGGATGACCTTATACTTTACTTTATCATCCAGAAAGGCTCACCTTTTTTTTTTTAAATTTGTAGTTGTTTTGTTCATTTGCTATCAAGTTTATTTTTTAAAAAATTTGAGGTGTAACATTCATCCAGCAAAATGGACGGATCACAAGTACACAGCTTGATGAATTTTCACAAAATGAACCTATCTATCTATGTAACTAACACATAGATTAAACAACAACAAAAACAGGACACCTGCTAGCCCCTTCATGTCCTCGCCAGTCACTACCCTTCCCTCTGGGGTAACCACTATCCTGACTTCTAGGATTGTAGATTTATTTTGCAGACCAAGAAAATTCTGAGAGTGGAAGGGACCATGTGGTACCTTGTCCCCCAAAATGGCTGCCATCAATCCCTTCTCTTCCCATAAAGAGGTGCTATGTTTCCATTAAGAGGAGTTAACCATTCTTACACTCCCTTGAATCTAGGCTTGCCTGTGACTCCTTAGACCAACAGAAAATTGCAGGTATGATGCTTTGCCAGTTGTGGGCCTAACCTTTAAGAGGACTGGGGGTTTCTAACGCCAGCCTTGACCTTGAACATCCATAAAAGAGGTCCTGGCTACTTTGCTGAAGAAACGGGCCATGTAGAGGACCACTGGGGTGCCAGACGTGTGAGTGAAGAAGCTGATCTTGAATGTTCAGCCCATTGAAACCTTCAGATGACTCCTGCCTCAGCCGCCATCTGACTACCAATGAGACTCTCACCCTTGGATCTTTAAGCAAAAAATTTGGTCCCCAGCTCCTTTAACCCCATCGAAGGGCAGGAAACATGACTCCCTAGAGCAGAATTACTCACTAACTCCTTTCTCATTTCCCCCAGATGCCTTCTGCCTCCTTGAATAAGCCTTGACTCTCATTTCATCTACAGAGCTTTGGCATGTAGGCCATTCTGTGCTCTGATGAAGCAAAGAGGCAAGTCTTATTGACGGATGGGAATTAACCATAACGAGGGTGCCTTGAGGGTATCATGGACACTGAACATATCTGCTCAGAAGCAGACAAAAGTCATTCAGTGACAGATTGTGGTATAAAGCTCGGTGATGCTGAGCTTCTGCAGAGAGACTCAAGGGCAGCTCTTGTGCAGTTAAATGTAGTGGCATCAGAGAAGGGCAAATAACAGAGCACCTGTTGGCCCCACTCAGGCCTCACCCTATTTCCCCTCCGCTCTTCCAAGGCAGATAGTGGATGGGCTGCCAGACAAATGCCCCTAGAGGGCATTTCCTCAAGGACAGAGGAAACTAAGTAGATGTAGCCAAGCTTGGATGGGAACCAATGGTAGAATGATTTGTACTCATCCCTTGGAGAAGAGCCATTTTTCCTTTCTGCAAACTTAGGGTGTGTTATTTTTCTTTAGGCTTTGATGTGAGGTAGCAACATCTCTAGGTTTCACTGTCAGTTTTTCTCCTGGAATTGAGACTTCTTCTTATGTAACTTTTTTTTTTTTCAAAATTGTATAAAAAGTGCTGGTTAATTGTAGGAGAAATATGCAAGTAGAGACAAAATATCAGCAATTTTTGGAGTCTGTGTTTCCCTACTGTTGGGCATATCAATCCCTATTCCCTTTCACTACTGACATTTTGAATCCACGATCATATCACTTGGAACTTTCTCTTATTGGCACTACAGAGCTTATCACTTATCAATATTTACATGCCTGCAGAATGTGACTGTAACAGGTCATATCCTGGGAGGGGAGCAATTCACATACAAAGTTCATTTGGCATTTTTTCACAGGTTACACTTTTCTACAAGGCAAATACATACTCTGCCCACATGGCATCAATGATTTGAAGTATTGTGATTGCTCGGTTTCCTGTTGTATCATATATTTTTGTACTCTGTGATGTGTTTCACCCGTTTCCTATTATATGAAGTAATTTCTTCTGAACCTTATCTGGAAGACACGCTAGAAATGTGAAGAACATGGAAGAAAGGAAAATGAATAAAATGTGTTTTAATTATCTGTTGCTATGTAGTAAACCACTATGACACTTAGTGGCTTAAATAGCGATGATTTATTATATCGTGTGATTCTGTGAGTTGGCTCAACTTAGCTGGGCGGTTCTTCTCCTCTACATGAGGCTGGCTGAAGTCACTCATGTGGCTGCATTCAGCTAATGGCAGGGCTGGGGCTGTCAGTGGGATGCCTTGATTCTTCTCCACATGGCCTCTTCATGTTATTAGCTTGGACTTTCTTATACAAAAGTGGTCTCAGGGTTCTAAAAGCAGGAAAGCAGAAGGTGCCAGCCTCTTCAGGTCTCAGCCCAGTACTGAGAAATTAAACTGTACCAAGTACACAGCACGTTACTGGTCATAGTGAGTCACCAAGTCAGCATTAGATTGAAGGGGAGAGAAACAAATTCCATTTCTATATAAAAAAAGGATCAGCATGTACATGAAGGATGGGAGAAATTTTGGGTGGCCATCTTTGGTGACAGTTAACCACCAAGGAGGGGGGAAATATAAGGGAATGGTGAAGAAAATAAACCCCACAGAAATTAAAGAATGAAAATGCAAGAATATAATAGGGATACTCTATAAATATTCATTCATGTGTCTGTTACCAACATTTAGCACAGAGTGTGTCACAAAGAGGCTCCTGGTTAATGTGTGTTACATAAATGAATTTCATAAAGTTTGCGTGGCAGAGCCTGGCTAGTTACTCATCAGACTGAGTTACATTCTTCCTGGGCACATAGACAGACCTTTTTCCAGCCTCCCTGCGGTTAGGAATGGCCTGTGAGTTCTATCTGATGCAAATTCAGTGGAAGCACCATTTCCAAGTTAGATCGACAGAGACTTCTCAGATTGCTTCCTTCATGCCCTTTCCCTCTTCTAGATTCCTAGAATGGAGACAATCTCCAGGGTGACCTTTTGAAGACAGTTAAGCAACAAGATGGAAGGAGCCTAAGCCTAATTATCACTTTCAGGAAACCCACCTGATGAGGAATGCCCACTTTACATGGTCACTAACCTAGTTTATGTTAAGCCAGTGACATTTTAGAGTTTATTTGTTATAGAAGTCAGTATTATCTGAAGTAACACATCTCTGTCTCCCAAGCATCCTGTCATTTCAAGGCTTACAGTGAAGTTCAAATTCATCAGAACTGATATTGTTAAGCTCTAGTTGGTATAGTGACAAGTATATTTGGAATCACACTGGGGAAGGCAGACTTCTAAATGGCCCCCAATGATTCCCACCTCTTGAAATTCATATAATCCTCTTCCTCTGGTTGTGGGGGCTTCCTTCATGGCCCAGTGGTTAAGAATCTGCCTGCAATGCAGGAGATGTGGGTTTGATCCCTGGGTCAGGAAGATCCCCTGGAGAAGGAGATGGCAACCCACTCCAGTACTCTTGCCTGGAGAATCCCATGGACTGAGGAGCTTGGTGGGCTACAGTCCATGGGGTTAAAAAGAGTCAGACACAAATGAGTGACTAAACAACCTGGATGGATGTGGACAGACCTAATGACTTGTTTCTAATTAATGAAAGTGAAAGTGAAGTCAGTCATGTCTGACTCTTAGCGACCCCATGGACTGTAGCCTCCCACGCTCCTCCATCCGTGGGATTTTCCAGGCAAGAGTACCGGAGTGGGTTGGCATTCCCTTCTCCGGAGGAACTTCCCAACTCAAGGATCGAACCGTGGTTTCCTGCACCACAGGCAGATTCTTTACCATTTGAGCTCCAGGGAAGTTTCTAATTACTAGGTCAAAGATAAAGGTCACTTTCATGATTAGATTACTAAAGTTTGTGCCTTCCCTTGTGCTAGCAGATTCTTTCCTTGGCTTTGATGAAGCAGACTGCCATATTGGAGAGTCCCATGTGGCAAGGAATTGAGGATGGGTTCCACCCAACAGCTAGTGAGGAAGTGAAGCCCTCCATCCAACAGCCTCAAGGAACTGGAGCCTCCCAAGAACTCCGTCAATGAGTTTGGTAATGGATCCTTCTCCAGTTGAACCTTGAGATGAGACTAAAGCCTCAGTCAATATCTTGGTTGCAGTCTTGTGAGAGACTTTGAGATAGAGGACTCAACTAAGCTTTACCCAGATTTCTAACCCACAGAAACCGGGAAATAATGAATGTGTATATATTGTTTTAAGTTTCTAACATTTGGGATAATTTCTTGTGTAGCAATAGACAACTAATACACTCACATATTTGGGGTTTAATCTGGGGTTTACCCACAATCTATTAACATTGGTAACCTTCTAATTTCAAGTGGAAGTCTTAGAGATAAATGTATGTTGAAGTGTTTCTGGTTTCTGTTTGCATTTTTAAACCATGGACTTCTGGAAAAATTGCCCTAGCATGCTTCTCTGGTTACCTAATCCATTATGTACTATGAAGAAAGTCTGTTTGGTTTAGTGTCTGAAATTGTAGCAGGAAAAAAAGAGTCTGTAAGAAGAGACGCAGGGAGAGGCAGACAGAACTGAAACATGAGTGTTGTGTACCCAATGACCTAGGCTGAAGAAATCTGGAACATTCTACATCCATCTGAAAGACAGGAAAACCAACAGGTGCTTCAAGAATAACAGAGAGACTCTAGGAAAGTTATTTATGCCTTCGTCCTGGTCAACAGCTTATTTTCAGGAGATGAGTTAAGGTCTGTGGAAAGAGCATGGAGCAGCCTGTAGAAGAAAGAAAAAAAAGTAAACACATTTAGAAGGTCTGGCAGCAATAGCTTCACAGTCCTTCAAGACAACTGTTGTCTGAAGCTATGGAGAAGCTGACCCTTCTGCATGGAACTTGTCCAGCTAGTTGTCAAATTAGTTCCCTACTGACCCCCACCCTGAGGTCATATCCTCTTATCCTGTTTATACTGGGTGCTGCTCTTCCCTGTAGTCAGAAATATTATTTTGTTTCCATATTGCTGTCAAAGTGTTGAAGGGGAGGGGAGCTAGACCATGAAGATCATGCGATTTCAAGACAAACAGAAGGGGGCACATTTCATATTGGTGGAAATTCAGTGTTTAAAAAGCAGATTCAATACCCGCTGTCATCGCTGATGTTATCTACCTCATCCCTGAAGGCATTTGACTGGGAATGTGATTCAAGCTCTCTACACTTAACTAACCTCATCTAAATAAAGAGACTAGACTAGTTGGACCTTACGGTCTATGACTGCCCTAAAGTTTTATGACTCAGTGACTCTTATGGTAGAAATTTCAGGCCAGGGGGAAAACCCATTATAAGGTTTCTTTAAAAGGAGAAAGAAGGCTGACTGGAGAACAACTTTATAATTAACTTGACTGATGATGCTACAGGGCAAGTTGAAATTATACTAGGTGATAAGGATTCATCCCCAACTGTCCTTTTAGTACAACCCTGATATCATTCTTGTTTGGCTAAATGAAAGGGAACTTTTTCTATTCTGGCAGCTGAGCCTCGTCCTAAGAAAAGATTAACTGGAATCAGTCTCTTCCCCAGTGACTCTGCATTTCTCAAGTGCTGAGTCACTTGGAAGAGACTGATGGTGCTGAAAATATCCAATCCACCAGGCTTTGAAATATCCAAGTAATTCCTTCATTCAATATAATCTATGAGAACATCCCAACATGAGCAGTCCTCCCACAGGGATTGTGTTAACATGTCAGCTGAGCCTCTTTATATTACATTACCCCCAGTCTCCTTTTAAAAATTGAATCATGATCATACTTTTTACTTCCTCCCCTCGATTTTTGGACCTCTCCAAACAACCCATACTCACCTGATATTTCAACATATAAAAGTCTTTCAGGGTCTGTATGCAGTTGGTTAACAGATATCAAACTATTAACACTACTCCAGGACTTATTCTTGTTTCTCTTCTCTCTTCACTCAGCATACTTTCCATGACTTGTTTTATCTCAAGGTTTCATTTACAATCTAGATGTAGATATCTTCTAAATGGACCTCTTCTGTCATAAACTGTACCTACACTTCAGTCAGCTCCACACCCTTCAAACCCTACATGTCCCAGAGCAGAATTCATCATTTTCCCATTCAAGCTCCTCTTCCTCACTTTGCCATTTTGGTGAATGGCTCCATCATTGATCAGGATGTCACCTAAGGCTCATCTTTCCCCTTACTCACTACAGCCAGTTGCCATACTCTGGCAATTTTCCTTTTAACTATTTCTTGTATATGTTACCTCTCCTTAGCTCCCATTCTTACTCCTTTGCATTAACCCTTATAATCTCTAAACTCATACCACTGCAGTGGACCTTTGGACTTCCTTTGGCCACAGAGTCTCAGGATGAGAGTAAAAATCACTGCCGGAATATCTATCACAACATTGCCTTTCTTTCGCTCCTCCCCTAACTGTCTAATGGAATTCCAGATTTGCTCAGATGAGTTCTAAATGGTCGTGGTATTCTCCAGGGAGCGTTTCAGAGGCAGTCTGGGAACCAGTCTTCTTGGCTATGCCCCAAGAGCTGCCATTTTCCTATTTTCCTACTTCAGCTAGCTCTGCGGTTGCTGCTGCTAAGTCGCTTCAGTCGTGTCCGACTCTGTGTGACCCCATAGATGGCAGCGCATCAGGCTCCCCCGTCCCTGGGATTCTCAAGGCAAGAACACTGGAGTGGGCTGCCATTTCCTTCTCCAGTGCACGAAGGTGAAAAGAGAAAGTGAAGTCGCTCAGTCGTGTCTGACTCTTCGTGACCCCATGGACTGCAGCCTACCAGGCTCCTCTGTCCATGGGATTTTCCAGGCAAGAGTACTGGAGTGGGGTGCCATTGCCTTCTCCCAGCTAGCTCTAGTGATATGCTTTATGATCATTGTCAAAAACAGCAAAAAGTTCAGTGCTGCTGGTGTCTACCAATGCCCTCGGCCTTGCCCACTGAGGTGTGGTCATTACTGCTGATGCCAGGACCCAGGGCACTGTTTCTCATCCCATGGAGAGTATGGATACTGATGCTGCCAAAGGACAAGTTCTTGCTGCCTCATGGGCATTTATGCTAGTGAAGTGCATCCTTTTTGAAAATATTTTATTTGTTATTTATTGTAGCCCTCTAACCTTAGGACTTGAGTATGACTCCATGAAGCCTGAGACAGAAGGCGATCTTATTGATAAACTGATCTCTTTTAGAATCGTTACCCTTCCCTTACAGCTTTATCCTGTTGCCCTTGAATAAACATGGCACATCTATTCTGTTTTCCCTTAAAAAGAGTTATTTCCTAGGATGCATTTCAGCCCCTCAGACAGTTCCACCCCATCCCCCAGCCTTGCATGAAAACAGGCCTGAACCATGGGAAGAACACACTATATGCTCAGAAGTGGACTGCTGGGAGCTAATAAACACAAACCACAGTTTTCTACAAAGATTTTTTTTCAGCTGAAGACAATAAACTTATTGACCAAGCAAGGAAAACAAAGGTTTAGTAGGCTTTGGGATACCAGTCCACTCTCCACAATGTTGGTAGAGTCATTGCTCCAAAAAATAAAACAGCTCATGTTTCAAACTTCCCTGGTTAAAATCTCCCCTGATTAAAATCTTTAGTGATTTCCTAAAACCCAAAACACAATCCAAAGTCTTCAACAATGCAAGTAAAACTCTTCAGAAATCAGTCATAACTTCCTTCTCCAGTAATTGCTTATGAAACCAGAAAAAGTTTCCCTAAATCAGCAGGTTCTTGATCATTGTTTGTGCGTGCATGAACCACCTGCAGTATAGCAAAGAGATTAAGAGCATGGGCTACTGGTTCAGACAGGTCAAAAATCAAGTCCTGCCTCTGCCTTTCCCAGCTATGTGATTTTAGGGAAGTTAACCTCTCTCTCTAAGCCTCAGTTTACATATCCGGGAAAATGGGAATAATTTTAGTACCCATGTTGTGACTAAAAGAATTATAAATGTTTTCAACATGCTTTTTTAATATCATTGAGAACTGAGACATTTTATTGTAGTAAAATATACATAGTATAAAATTTAGCACTGTAACTGTTTTTAAGTGTACAGTTCAGTGGCCCTAAGTACATTTGAATTGCTATGCAACTGTCACCATCATCATCTCCAGAATTTGTTCATCATTGTTGTGAAAGTGTCAGTCACAAATCTGACTCTTTGTGACCCCATGGACTGTAGCCTGCCAGGCTTCTCTGTCCATGGGATTCTCCAGGCAAGAATACTGGAGTGGGGTTGCCATGCCCTCCTCCAGAGGATCTTCCCAACCTAGGGATTGAACCTAGGTCTCCTGCATTTCAGGTAGATTCTTTACCATCTGAGTCCCCAGGAAATCCTCAACATAACATTAAATACTAACTCCCCATTTGCCCCCTTCCCCAGCCACTGAAAACCACTATTCTACTTCCTGCCTCAATGAATTTGACTATTCCAGGTCCCTCATATAAGTACAATGATACAATATTTGTCCTTTTGTGTCTTCCTCGTGTCACTTAGTACGATGTCTTCAAGTGAACTGTGTCTTCTGAAACTCGGGTGCCGAAGACAGAAGCAATAGTGAAAATGGAACAGAGTGGAATGGTATCAAGGAAGAAACGTTTCCTGAACTCTGAAGTTGGAGTGTCTGCTCTCAGAGAAGTGGCGGGGTCCTTGAGTGATCCTGAGTGTTGATGTGGAGCAAGCCTCAAATCAGAGTATCAGATCACCAGCTGCAGTACAGGTTTCTGGAGGATAAGAACTGGGTCCTTTATTTTGCTCATAAGGACCATTTCATACAGGAAAAAAAATGGGTCCATGCACGTGGTGACTTACGGTTCAGACTCAGGGTCGACATGCACTAAAAGAAGCGTGAGGGCAGAGGGGGTGTCCTCTGTTGCTTTCTTGGCTTTTGAGGTCTCTGTCGGCTACTCAGGGTAAGGAGAGGGGTTGGAAAGAACGGTAGCGCTATTTGTGAGCACAGATGAGACAGGAAGAAGGAGGAGAAAGATAATCAGACAAACCAGCAGTGGGACAGGAGCTGGAAGGCCAAGGGAGAGAGAAAAGATAAAAAGACCCTGGAAAGAACAGGGTGTGAGTCAGATTCTCATTCGTCTTCCTATATGCTTCATGATAAAATTCCCCCTCCCCAGCATCATCTCAGGAGATCTTCAGTGCTTTTAAAGGCTTTTGGTAATTAGATTTTTGTTTCTTTTGGATATGCTGAGACAGAGGCTGGCCTCAAGGCAACCCAATTTTATTTGGGTTACACTTAAAACAATCAGGTTACTGAGGGCTACAGGGTAAATGACCAGTTTCTTTCCAAGGGAGACAAATTATGATGGAGGTGAATATAATGCATATAATTTTCTCATTCAGCAATTTTAGAAGTTGTCTTTATCTTTTAAGAATTCAGGATTAGAGCCAGCCTACTTGCATTCAGATAGATCTTCACTCTTCCGCTTAGTAGCTGTGAAAACTTGGGCAAAGTAGTCACATTCTCTGTGTCTCAATTTCTTTATCTGTTAAATGGAAAAAAATAATAGTTTATCCCACAAAAAAGCTGTTGTGGAAATTAAATGAGCTAAAACTTTTAAAGAGCTTAGAACAGGTCTTAGTACATAGTAAGCACACCAACAAAGTTAGCTATTATAGTATTTTTAGCTATCTTCCAAAATAGATAAATTAGAGCACACAAAAAACATTAGAAATTAATACACACATACATATATTTATACAATTATATTTTATATATTTGTTAATACATATAGGTATACATGTGTGTGTGTGTTAATCGCTCAGTCATGTCTGACTCTTTGCAACCCCATGGACAGTAATCCGCCAGCATCCTCGGTCCGTGGAATTCTCCAGGCAAGAATACTGCAGTGGGTTGCCATTCCTTTCTCCAGGGAATCGTTCCGACTCAGGGATTTAATCCACGTCTCCTGCACTGCAGGCAGATTCTTTACCATCTGAGCCACCAGGGAAGCCCATAGGTATACATAAATACGTGTGTGTTTGTGTGTGTGTGTGTGTGTGTGTGTGTATGAGAGAGAGAGATGAATGATGCTTTAGTAATTAACCTCAAGAGACTTTCCAACACTTATGTATCCATTCATTCAACAGATTTGTAACACCCCTCTATGATCCCAGCTAAAAAGCCAAGACTCTAAAAATGTGCATACTAAAGGTTGTAGTTGCTGAGGCCAGCACCATCTGAGACTCCAGAGGACACTTGATGATGTTAACAGAAAAACGAAGAATGATCTGGGGAGAGGATGAAGTGAAATGATTTGTCCAGAGCCATATGTTTTACCAGCATACTTTGGAATATAGCAGGTCAATCTGCTAGTCCCTTATTCTCTCTGCTTCTCCACCTGTGCAATGGAAATGATCACAGCAGCTTCATAAAGGGATTGTGAGGATTTGTGAGTTAAATCTGAACTCTTACTGGCTCAAGGATCATCCTCTACATTCCATAAAACAACTTTGTTTTTAAAGCAGAAGGATAATGACAGATGGCACATTTTCTGTGCGCCTCGTGTCGGTGTTACAGTCACGTCTTGTTTTCTATTAGCGCTCATCCAGGGATGCACGTGGAACGCCTTTGGCTTGTTCTGTAGTTGAGGCAGGGTCTGTTAGGGGATTGGAGGCAACCATTAGAATTCAAGGGTGAGGACAGGAAAGCAGGGCTGAGACTATTAACTAATACATAGAAGAAACCCAATCAGATAGTCCTCTGGCACATGAGCCCTTTGTTTATCAGCAGCCTGCCTCTCTGTGTGTTTGTGAAAAGATATTTGAGGGCCATGTATACTTAGAATTCTTGCTTCTGCGCTGAGAGATCTAGGTCAACTCCCAGCCCTGTTTCACTGGGTATCAGGTTAAATTCTATGATAGCAGAGATGGGGAGTGAAAGAGGAGAACTATCTTCATCAAATCTCGACCATGGTATCCTCCTGTAAAGATTGCATCTTGGAGAGCACAGCCCAGCTGCCTTTGCATAAGATACTTTATTGATCAGATATGTTACTTGGTCCCAGCTAATTTCTACTTTACAATAACTGCTCTGTGGCATTGATTGACCTAGTTTGGCTAGGCAGAGTTTGTGGTGTAAATGGATGTTGAAAGAAACCTACCAGACCTGTAACCCTTTCTGCCATTTGAGGCTGCTGGGCTGGCTACAATTATAGACCTAATGAGAACTGCCCATGGGAGACAGATAATCTTAGTAAGAAGAGACCCTTTCCTGGGGAATTTTCTAAAATTTGGAAATTCTTTCTAAAAGTGCCCCAAATTACAACACACACAATTTGAGTCTTTCCTGTCCTCCTGTCATCTTGTCACCAGGGCTTCCCTGGTAGCTTAGCTTTTAAAGAATCCCCCTGCAATGTGGGAGACCTGGGTTTGATCCTAGGTTGGGAAGACGCCCTGGAGAAGGGAAAGGCTACCCACTCCAGTATTCTGTCCTGGAGAATTCCATGGGGATTCATGAAAGTATAGTCCATGGGGTCACAAAGAGTCGGACACAACTTTCACTTTGTCACCTTGTACCTTGATCCAAGACCCAAATAGATGCTTCAGGTGACTATGAGGCTCTGAAAATAGTGTGTGTTGTTTTGTAAATATATGAGTTTGTTTGGGGTGGGGAGAGAATCCAGGGTTTCATCAGACTCTTAAAGGGCTCCATCAACCAAGAAAGGCTAAAACCCCTGGCCAGTTTCAAGAAGCCTTTCCTGATCGCTATCTCTTAGGGCTATTCCTCTTGCAGAATTTGTGACTTGTTTCCCCTGGGGGAAGGTCGACTTGGCCCTGCATCAACCCCAGCCCTCCTAGAAGCAACCTGGAGAAGAAGGATGTTCGAAGTTAGCAGAAGTGTGCTCCAGTTCTCCCCTCACCACTGTCTTAAGATGTTTTTGTAATTGAGGTCTGTTCCTAAGTGTGGTTCGAAAAAACAGACTGGAGGTGCTAAACGATTGGCTGTCTTTGTAAGATTTAACTTCACGTGTGACTCTTCTCATTGACACATGAAGTTAAAATATGCATTTTATAGTACACTGTTGGTAACTGGTCCACATCCCATCCAAGTCAGTGATGACCTATGGTGGGGCTGACTCAGAGTGCTCAGGGGCTAACCCCCTTGGGAGCATTCCTGAGCCAATGTCAGATGGGAATTAGCCACAATTACTCTATCTTCCCCCTCTTGGGTAGGATAATTATTCATACCGTCGCCCAGAGGTCCCTAACAGGGCTGAGCCCTGACTCCCCCACCATGATTTTTATTGAGCCCTGCCTTGCCTCTATCCCCCTCCATGTGTCACTTCCCCACCTCCCAACCAGTGCTTCCTGGGGTCATCTCGCAAATAAACCACCAGCCCCAAATCCTTGTCTCAGGTTAGCTTCCGGGGGAAACTCAGCCAAAGAAAAACTTAAGAATAAATATTTACACATATGTTAATGCATACATCATATTTTATAAATGTTGGGAGAAGAAAATTTTTCATATACAGTCTTCTCCCCAACATCAATAAAAAGGCAAATTGAGAAATGTGAGATTTAATATTCCACAGTGAGCTGTCAGCAGTTTCAAAGCCCAAAGATGTCTGATAAAACATGTAATTTATTCAACCTCATTTCCTATGATCCTCCAATATTTGCTTAACTGTATTAATACTGTGGGACTCATCTGCCTTAGTTGGAAACCCTCTCCTTAAATTCTTTTTTAAATTAACTAACAAAAACTTCTAACAAAAACCTCTGCTTCTGAAATGTATATCATCCGATATTGTTCTATGCTCTGGAAGGAACATGTGAAAGAAATAGCCCTGTATTTCTCATAGCATGTGATAGATGTTTGCTTACCACTTTTCTCACTCCCCTGCCTGCCCTTTATGAGCTGTCCCCAGCCTTTCCTTAGCATCTAGCTACATGTCAGGAGAGATAAATAAGTGAACATTTTTCATCCAGGACTTAAGTACGCAGGATGCTTTTCAAGATTCAGCCACAGCTACCCAACCTCTCCTGGAGCATTCATCTGTAGGTTTATATGGTTAATGGGGCTACTCTGGCTACACTGAAATTAGTGCTATGCATGTGGTTTTCCGAAGGACCCACTGGAAGAGCAACAAGAAAGCGAGCTGTGGATTAGATGACTCTATTCTTTGTTCTACGGTTCATATACGGGTCCTGTGTTGCCACAACACAATCCAAACAAAAGTCTTGTTTATAAGGCTCTAAGTTATTATTGGCAAGAATCCAAACAGCTCGTCTTTGGAAATCCATGCTTATTTGTCCAGTGGAGGGAATGAGGGGAGAGAAATGGGTAGTTAGTGAGCAGAGAAGGGCCACAATAAAGTTCTTTTCCTGTTCATCCCTGTCATAGCTACCTTGGCCTATCTCAGACAGCTGTCACTGTGGGCTGCGTAACAGATGACCCTAAAACTCCATGGCTTTAAACAATCATTTATTTCTTGCTTGAATGTCTGTGCATTGACTTGAGGTTAACTGATCCAGGCTGATTCCCACTGGGTTTGCTTCCAGGGTGTAGATTGGATCTGAGTTTGCTCCTCTGATCTCTCACCCTCCTTGGATCTGCAGAATATATGTGGCGTGTTCTTTTCATGACAAGGAGAAATACAAGCTGGGAGGCTCACTTTAAGCCTCTGCTCATGTCACATCTGTTAATCTCATTGGTCCAAGTGAGTCACAGAGTGAAGCTCAAAGTCAAGGGGCAGGGGAGTATTCCACCCACAGTGAGGCCACGGCAAGGTTGTATGTGTAGGTGGATAATGTCAGAGTAGCGAAAAATTGGGGTCAGTCATTTGGCCTACTAGATATTCTCATCTGGGCACCAGCACTTTAGACAGGCCATCTCATGGCACCTCTGCAGTGCCTTAGCCTTATGTGTCCATATTTCTGAATGTGCTACCAGACTGAGAAACCAGAGCTGGGCTTATTTATCTTTGAGGGCCCAGGACCTAGGAAAGTACTTAGTATACAGTGCCAAAGCAGTCCAGTGTGAGCACATGGACACTCAGTAAGTGGGGTCTTCAGAGTAGAATAGAATAGAACTGAAAGGACTTGAGGAAAGCCTTGCAAAATGTGCTTTTTATCCACCCCTTAGACATTTCCCCCTTAATATAGTATGTATAAAGCACCTACGAGTTTCATTCGAATCTTCTTACATTCACAGTAAGATGCAATTTTAAGTCATCTATCAACTAATCTTTCTTTTAAACATGAGATGTTTGAATGGCAACATATGAGAGTCATTGTGAATGTTGATTTTCCCAGTCTAATCTCGTCGTTCAGTTTGGCCCCCAGTTCTCTTTTTATTCCCCCTTTTATAAGAACTGTCATTCCTCACTCCTTATTAGTCAAAATTCTATGGTCTATCTTTTTGTTGCTGCTAAATTATTTTATTACATCAAATTTGTTTCTAAACCGCGCACCCTTATCACTCCCAGAACGTACACCAATTTCATAAAATATAATTGACCCACTTCCATCTACATTGCATAATCCATATATGTTAAAACTATAATGGCTACATTTTAAAAGAGCTGACTATGTGCCAGATACTGAGCTCCATCATCTGTATTAGCTTATTGTGTGATAGTGAGACTAAGGATGGGGTATACCTGGAACCTCCCCCAGCCAGGCTATCTGGGTCTAAGTCCACATGGTTAACCACTAGGCTATATTGCCTTGAGATCTTTAATCTCCTGAGTGTTAGCAGGAGCATGGACCATGGGCAGGAGACCTCAGCTTAAGTCCACCTCCCTTTCTGACTACCTTTGTGAACATTGGAAAAGCATTAGACCTCTGTGAGCCTTGGTGTCTTATTTTGTAAAAGTGGGAGCTCACAATTACCTTACTTACCATGCAAGGGAGTTCTATGTGGAAATACTTTAAAAGATGTAGCATCCAGCTCAAGCTGTAAGGAATCTTGACTGTATTCTCTTCTACTGTCCACTAGATTCCTACACTAACCATACTTCCATCAGAAGTGATCTTGCTCCTTGATTTCCTCTCCACATTGGCTGACAAGGCACATTTGGTCATCTGTCCTGAGAAATTTCATTTCCCTTGAGCCTTCCTATTTGTTTGTTGAACAAACCACACATCACTAGCAATGTCATATTCCCAGACTTTCTCGATATTTCTTGATTAATTTCCCCCTTGTCCTTGTGGCTTCACTGTTCTCCCAGGCTCTTCCCTCAGAGGAGCTGCAGATTGTGTCTGATTGTGTCTGCACTTGCCAAAGGCCAAATGGGAATTTGAGAGCTTCGGTTTTTTTAAGTTAGTATTTCATCTAATTGGCTCCAAATATTTGATTATTTTCAAAAGATAGCAGTCTCATTAAAAAAAAAATCTTTGACCTAATTATTCAACCTTATAGTTTCTCTTTGGGAATTTCATCTCTCACTCCATCTCTCAATTCCTGGGTATGTAATGGGGACCAAAAGCAACAGAACCCTTGCTTCCTGTATTTCACAGTCTCAGCTTGTGTGTGTGTGTGTGTGTGTGTGTGTGTGTGTGTGTGTGTGTGTGTTTATGACTGACCTGGTGCTAAGTATTTCCACTTAACTTGTGTTGGCCTAATAAGAAAACCACAAAGGCAGATCTTATATGTTAATGAAGCATTTGTGCCGAATGCACATTGCTTGAGCCAAGGTTTCCTAGTAATTTGAAAATAATTTGCAAAGCACTGGGAAAATTGAGCCATTGTTTGACCTGTGGTTGTGTAGGCATAATGTCGCCTCTCATACTCTTAGTGACAGTTGCAGTTTAGTTTCAGCAAAACAATCTTATCCATTATTTTAAATCAACATTGTTAATTAGAATTGCACTGCTGTTATAGCTCCACTTACATTGATTCGTAAATGTTGAAGGGCTTTAAATATGTAGACAAGCTAAAATGAAGGAATCTGTATTATGTTTGCATGTAATGAGCAATATTTTAATCAAATATTTGTATTTGAGTCAACACCTAAGAAAATTTTTTCTTCAAAAAGGTCTGAATATTATTCAAATTTGAAACACACAAAAGCTTCAGATTTTTCTCTGAACCATCACCAATAGCAGATACCAGTGAAGAATACATCCCTCCCTCACCTCTGCCATCACTGCCTTTTGCTATATAGAATTATATCATATATGGTATAGTTATCTATGCTACAAATAAAACATGCATACAAATATTACTGTATCTACAATATATATGTGTGCCCATGTGTTACAGTACAGAGTCACATGCCCCAAAATATGTGCATGGTACTTTGGGGAAATGCCTTAAGAAATTTTTCATGGGAAATTGGCTATAGATTACCTACTGGATTTAGAACTTCCATATTTTGATGTCTCAACTCTTTTTGCATTTTGTTGTTGATTTTTAGTCACTCAGTTGTGTCTGCTTCTTTCGTGACCCCTCGGACTATAGCCCGCCAGGATGCTCTCGCATGGGATTCTCTTGGCAAGAACACTAGAGTGAGTTGCCATGTCCTCCTCAGGACCCGGGGATTGAGCCCAGGTCTCCTGCATTGCAGGTGGATTCTCTACCACTAGCACCATCCAGGAAGCCCAAGACTTATCATAAGATCTGATAATCCTGCTCTGAGATATTTACTCAAAAGAAATGGAAACACGCCCCCACAAAGACTTTTACACAAACGTTCGCAGCAACTTTATTTGTAACTGCCTAAATATTCCCCAACAAAAGAATGGTTAAAAAATTCTACTGTGTTCATAAAACTACCTAGCAATAAAGAGGAATGGCTTGCTGCACAAAAACAATGTGAATGAATCGCAAAGCCATTTTGCTGAGTGAAAGAAGCCAAACACACACACAGAAACACATACTGTGTGATTCCATTTCTATGAACTTCTTAAAAGGACAGATCTTACCTGTAGTGACAGAAAGCCATCAGTGGTTTCCTGGGGCTAGGGAAGTATTAACTGAAAGAACATAAGGAAAATTTAGAAGTTGATGAAAATATGCTGTATTTTGATTGGGGCAGTGTATGTATTTGCTAAAACTAATGAACGGTACACTTAAAATTTTGTTTTCTGTTGCTTATATTTCCCAAGGTTGTTTGTAAAATTGAACAACAGTTTCTAAATTAAAAATAAGCAATATTGAAAGTACTCATCATCGATTTCAATGCCTTTGAAAGAAATGCTTTGTTTGTCCCCATGGTCCAGGCATTGCTGACACTCCACTGCCTTCCCTTGTTTCAGAAGCACAGACCTGGTGCTTACCTGCTTTTTCTGAAATGACAAAACCAGTGGCCAAGGTCAGTCTCAGACCCCTGCCACTTTACCTCCAGCCTAGTTCATGGATTTCTCACCACCATCTTCATAAATGATTCCCCTGCTTTCTCAACTAACCTCAAAACAAGGCTGCCCTTGGGACTAACGTTGGAGTGTTCACCCATTTCAGCTCAGAGCTGGCACTAAAAGGGTGCTTGTACACATGTGTGTGTTTAAGTCTAGATTTTTTTCATTAGACTAATAATCTTAATTAATTTCCTGGAATTGCCATTCTATACCTACCTTGTTTTGTGGGACTCCTTAGTCCTAGGTAACTTTATCTAGCATTCCTTGTTGCTGGGTTTGTCTGGGAGTCCAGCTATGATGGAAACTGTTTTGATGTTCATGTACCTGATATGGAAAGAAAAAGTGCTTGGAGCATCGCGCCATCTTTTTCCTTGCTTGCTGTCTTCTTCAGCAGGGAGGGCTGCTGACAGCTGAACAGCCTGCCTCATTAGAATTCACTGGGTGAGCTGATTCTCTATTTAACTGATGAGGGAATTCTTGCACCAAGGGGGTGGAGGAGAGACTGATTCTCTCAGAAAGCTGTTTTCTTCCTGTTTTGCTGTAGAGGGGGCAGGGAATGGCTGAGAGACAGTCTCAAATGACTTGTACAGGAGATACCAGGAAACACCAGACCACTCTTCCACCAAGAAACAGTGCAAATTGTTTCCAAAGATCTGCTTATTTTGTCATGTCACACACACCATATCTTCCTTTTGAAAAACGGTGACCATTTTATTCCCCTTAGAGAACAGAAAGCCTATGCCAAGTTGACATTCCTTTCTCCTGAACCTTCCTTATGCACCGAAACTTTGGTCCTTCACTAAAGGGGATGGAGGAAGGAGAGGCTGTCCTATTAGGGCACGCTGAGGCTTCAATATCATCATTCCATGGTGATCATACCATGGAAAATTCCTTTCAACCACTGACTTGTCTGACATGTTACAGAGTAAGACCTGGGTTTCTGCACTTGCTTCAACCACTAAGCTTCATAACTACAAATGGTCTTCAAGACCAAGTCTAACCTCTTTGTTTCATGAAGGAAGAAGCTAGAAGGGGACGTGAAAATCTCCCAGTTACAGAACAGAAGACTCTCTGAGATCTCTGCTGAGCTGAGATCCTAAAGACCTTGTTCTTAACACTCTTCAAAGTCACATCACAAAAATTCCAGGTTATGGACTCCAAAGCAGTTGCTCCTCTTTGTGTTTGGCTTGGCTTGAACCAAGTCAGTTTATGGTATGGCAAACTGAAGAGCATGGGGATACGTGCAGAATGATTCATCAATCCCCGAGGAGTTTGTGCTTCTTGTCTCTGCATCTCTGGAGTGCTTTGCCCTGTGCTTGCAGCTATTTGGAACAGGATCTGTTTTCCATGAGATGACAAGAGGCATCAAATGGTGGTTTCCTTCAGATGAGGGGGCTGAATAGCCTGCGACAGTCTAAGTTAAGTGTACCATAAGGGAAGGTGGTTGGAGAAGCTGGTGATATGAAAAGTGTACAGAAGATTTCCTCTCTCTTTTAAAAAATACTTTCTTTTCCTTTAAATTTCCTTTCATTTTTCCCTTTTATTTTAAAACTAAAAAAAAAGGGTTTTAAAAAATTCAAACAATACAGAAGTGCACTTTTTTTTAACCAGTTACACATTGCTATAAAACAAACCCCCCAAAGCTTAGTGCCTTAAAAATAGCATTTATTGTGCTTTCAAATCTGCAATTGGGGCAAAGATAATCAGAGATTCTCCACCCCACGATGCCTGAGACTTCAGCTGGGAATGTCTGGGAGGCCTGGGGGCTGGTTGGGCATTTCTCTCTTTTTTCTCCTGGAGTCTCAAGACCTCTATATGTGGTCATTTCTTGTGCCTTTTCAGCATCATAGCCTCGAGGTGGTCAGCCTCCTTCCATGGCAACTGGCTCTCCTATAGCAAGCATCCTAAGAGCCCTAGCAGAAGCTGCAAGGTTTCTCATATGTAGCCTTGGAAGTCCCAAACCCTGCTTCCCCTGAATGCTATCTGTCAAGTAAGTCACAAAAGTGAGCCCAGTGCAGCAAGTGAGGCATTGATGCCACCTCTTGATGGAAAGAGTAGCAAAGAATTTTTTACCATCTTCAATGTCCCACATGGTCATCTTTACAAATGCTGAATCACACACCCTAGAGGCAACTTCTGTTAACACTTTGGTGTGCATTTTGAGCGTGTGTATTCTTTGAAAGTGTAAATACCACTATTCTGCACGTGACATCTGTGTATTGGGATCTGAGTTAGATTTGGTTTTTATTTTGTAGGGATGTGGTAATGAGTGGGAGGGGGCTGTGAACTGTAAGTTCTGCAATTATGCCATGGGCTTTTGCTTTTCCAAATCCTAAAGCCCTGCTGCAATGGTGCGGTTCTCTCAGGAGTTTTATCTGTGGGTGAGCACCAACAAAATCCACGATAAATGTTCTTAGTGGTCCTTGTGGTGCTTTGAGTAACTCAGAATGGTAGAATCACATATATCATCTCATTTTGTCTTCCCAGCTGCCCCACGAGGTCAGTACTGTGGAATTGTATTGAACCTACTATTAACATCTGCTGATACTTCCAGTCTCATTTTTCAGATGAGTTAGAGAAGTTAAGTAACTCACCAATGTCACTTAACTAGTAACTGGGAAATCTCGACTTCAAATTCTAGTTAGCCGATATCCAAACCCATACCCCGAATCCCTTCCATTCATCTTAATTTTATAGAATAAATAACTAAAGGTCAGAAAGTCATCTGGCAAGTTTCATTTCCCAAAATGGATGTAACAGGCACAGGAACATGGCCATCTAACGTCGATATTCTGGAGGGTTAGCCTCTCATGAAGTCTGTTTTATGTTGCCTATAGCAACAGTCTGTTGCTGCTTCCACCTGTGGGAACTACTTCCACAGGCTTAGCATCTTGAGTAATCTCAGAGCAGTGGGAAAAGTATTAGGTGGAGGGGGCTGGAAAAATCCAGTGGATTTTCTAGCAAACTAAGAGATAAACTTGCGGAGAAGGCAATGGCACCCCACTCCAGTACTCTTGCCTGGAAAATCCCACGGATGGAGGAGCCTGGTAGGCTGCAGTCCATGGGGTGGCTAAGAGTCGGACATGACTGAGTGACTTCCCTTTCACTTTTCGCTTTCAAGCATTGGAGAAGGAAATGGCAACCCACTCCAGTGTTCTTGCCTGCAGAATCCCAGGGAGGGGGAGCCTGGTGGGCTGCCATCTATGGGGTCGCACAGAGTTAGACACGACTGAAGTGACTTAGCAACTTAGCAAAGAGATAAACTCGAGGAGAACTGGATCCTAAGTGAGCAGTGGAACATATATATTAGGAAACAGTTAAATTAATCATAGACACAAACACAATTTCAAGCCATCACGACTTGAGGGTGGTTTTTTGTATTAATTGTGACCTCCCTCCCATTAGAGCTATGAGAAAGCTCTGGATGCATCATTAGGCTGATTCTGGAACCAGTCCCCTTTATCTTTTGTCACACATTTCTTCATTGTGTTTTGACTTGATTCAACGCTCACATGCCACCAGTTTCATCCAGATAGTAGTTGGACTGGTCACATCCCTACCGACAAGTCGAGCCATTGCTGCCAGGGGGCTTTCCGGCCCTCTGTTGGCAACCGTGCAGCGTTCAGACCAGAGACCTGCTCCTTTGTTCTGCGTGGACTTCCCCAGCTGTGTTTCTATTCCCCTACTTCTTTCTGTCCCCACGCACTCTTTCTTAAATCTATGCAGAGCTGGAGTGTAGCTCTCAGCGCCGCCCCAGTCTACAAAGTAATGAACTCAGCTGGGGCCCACTGCAAAATGTTTTCTACAAAAATGCCTGCTGCCTCTGGATGTCTATACATGTCCTTGGCCCATGAGTCTCTGCCATAGCTAAGATGGGATGAGTCTGGGTAGCTATCTCAGGCTTTAAGAGAGAAGAGAAAAAAAAATCAGCCCAGAATGCTGCCTGGAAGACTTTCCCCCATTATTCATTAATCCTTTAACCTATAGCTTGTTCTTTTGTTACCTCATTCATTCAACAGGCGTTTTTTGAGGTCTTCTTCTGTGCCAGACACTGAATGAATAGATATTGGACATGTAAGTTCAAATAGAAAATGGTCCTGAGACGCATGCTGTGGGAGCTTACAGCGCAGTGCTGAAGCTTCCATGTTCTGCTTTTAAGTGTTCCTTCTTCCTTTCCCTTTTTTCTCCTAATCTCTTCCTGCTGACCATTTTTAACAGAAGTTACCTCACTTAGATTTTGCTGTTAAATTATTACATTCACTCTAAATTTCCATGCCTGTTCTTGTAAGGTTTTATTATTATTCTTACAAGTTATTATTTCAAATCAAAGTGATTTTTATTCATATTATTTTTGCATTTCTTGAAGATATCTACTCTTTTATTTCTTTAATCATTTTCAGGATCTTTATTTTATATTCTCCTTCAGATCTTTCAGTTATTTGCTGTGATCAAGCTATAGTCTTTCTCTTTTGTTGTAACTGACAACTATTCCTTATGGTAGTTCATTTCCTTGTGCAGCTAGTCCTTTTTTTCTTGTGAGTATATCTTTAGATTTTTTCCCCTCTGTGGGGGGGTCTCTGTAGTCTTTAGAGTGATTTCACACTTACTTTTGCCAAGGCTCTAGGGTCTCCTAGGCCCTGGACCAGTTTTTGTGTTAATTTCTCAGCTTGAGTTTTCTACACGCGCAGGTAGCATTACCTCACACTTCACATCTACAAGGAGCAGAGGCTTAGGTTCTTGGTTTTGTCATAGATGTATTTTGTTTAAGTTTTTAGTTTGTATTGGAGTATAGCTGACTAACAATGTTGTGACAGTTTCAGGTGAATAGCAAAGGGACTCAGCCATACATACACATGTATTCATTCTTCCCCAAACTCCCCTCCTGTCCAGGCTGCCTCATGACATTGAGCAGAGTTCCATGTGTTATACAGTAGGTCCTTGTTGGTTATCCATTTTATTTTATTTTATTTTATTTTGGTTATCAATTTTAAATATAGCACTGTGTACATGTCCATCCCAAGCTCCTTAACTATCCCTTCCTCCATAGATGTCTTTTTTGATTTACCTGCTAAAGGCCCAAACAGACAGCAAGTATCTTTATTGCTTTAATGAGTCAATGAACATTATCATTGTGTGCCCTTTTCATGAACAAGAAATATTTCTGAGGCTCCAAGCTCCATGCATGTGCCTCAGTTTGAGCTCTCATTTTGCGTGGGCCCGAGGCCACAGTTTCTGTGTATGAGGAGGGTATTGAAGCCTCTATTGCAGACACTGTGCTAAAGCTCCCATGGGACTCCACAGCACCAGCATGCATTGGCTGCTCTGGATTTCATTTCCCTCTTCTCATCTGAAATTTGGGGGTTTCTCTTTCTTTCAAGCCAAGCTTTGTGCTTTTATAAAATTTGGAGAGGACTAGTCCTATATTTTGGCCACCTGATGTGAAGGGCTGACTCATTGGAAAATAACCTGATGCTGGGAAAGATTGAGGGCAGGAGGAGAAGGGGACGACAGAGGATGAGATGGTTAGATAGGATCACCGACTTAATGGGCATGAGGTTGAGGAAGCTCCAGGAGATGGTGAAGGACATGGAAGCCTGGTGTGCTGCAGTCCATGGGGTCGCAGATTCGGACATGACTTAGTGACTGAAAAACAACAGCAGTGCTGTATTTTATCTAGATTTTCTATGTGTTGTAGTGGGAATGGTTTTTTTTTAGTTTGTAATATTTAAAAATGTATTTGGGGTACCTATGACGTTCTAGGCACTATGCTCATTTATATATTGTCATCACTTGGAGCCAATATACTTTCTTCAACATGTTTCCTTAGAAACAATAAATTAGAAGATGGAGTGGCCAGTGCTGCTGGGGATAGGTACAGCGACACTAGCAAATAGAACTGAAAGCTGATAATAGCAGAGAGACGAGAGGAAACGCTATTATAAGCAAACACACAAAAGCTATGACGTTCTGGAACCAGATACTGTGAACAAACCAAGCTGAATATCTATATCCATGATATCATCATCTCATTACATCATATTAATAGTACAATAGCTGATGTTCCCAATGATGTCCCTGAGGGGGAATACTCCCCTAATGGAAACTCTACCTGCTGTTGTCATCATATGTTTAAAGCATATTGATATTGTGTATCAGCCACCTAAGGACTGTGAAGGCTATATGCACAATTAAGGGTGTGAGGATGGGGACCATGTGTTGCAGTGGTAGAGAAACTTGAATTAGTTACCAGGGAGAAAGTGGATAGGAGTTGATCCATTGATGATCATTCAATGGACTTGGGTTGTGTTAATCACATCTGTCCTACAAGGAAACATCAAAGGCAGCTTCATGGATTTCAGGGAACATGGCAAAGCTGCCTTAAAGTCTCAGGCTGCCAGGAAGCCTGGGCTGGTAGCTTAAAATAATCAGCAAGAAGCCCAGCCTCGCCTGGGGCCAGAGCAGCCTTGGCAATTTGCAAGTGAACTCTTCAGGAATGAGACAGAAGGGGTCAAGAGGAAAGGGAGGAATTCTAGAGACCAGGCGATGATTGACCTCAAGGGAGCAAAGATGATACCTGCCAAGACATTGGCAGCCAGCTAGAACAGTGCCTCCTCGGCTGGGCAAGGACCAGAGGAGGACACTCTAGGTCCAGACTGCTATGGAAGATATGGATGATGCTCTTCTGAGAGTAAGTGGTGTCTGGGGAGAGTGCTGAGCTCTTTACCCAGAGAAGTGAAGAGAAAGTGGCCCTGTGACCTAAGTTGGTAAAGAATCCACCTGCCAATGCAGGAGACATGGGTTCAATTCCTGGGTTCAGAAGATCCCTTGGAGGAGGGCATAGCAGCCCACTCCAGTATTCTTGCCTGGAAAATCCCATGGACAGAGAAGCCTGGTGGGCTGCAGTCCATGGGATTGCAAAGAGTTGGATATGACTGAATGAGCATATATTCTTTCCAACCACCTAGGCAGCCTCTTTAAACCAGTTTTTATTCTTGGACTTGCCTGGAGGTCATCTGTCCTGCCTACTCTTCTTCCATTGGACTGGTGGGTAACTTACAAATACACAATTGTTGGGTGGAAAGTATTGGGAAGCATAGTGTTTCCTTAGAAGCTGCCCATGATTACTCTTGATTACATGGGGAGAGAGATGCCGGGACTTAGAGCTTGATAAATTGGCAAACATTACTCCCACTTCCCTCCTTCCTTGCCCCCTCCTCTGAACTCTATTGAATTTGTAATGACGTGATCTTTCACCTCCCCAAATTGTATTGTAAAACCAGAAAGCATACATTCTCTGGAATTGACATTCCCATCTCATGACCTCATTTGGCCAGAGGTTCAGCTACAATTTGCCTCAAGGTTCACATCCCCCTGCATGGGGCTGAGCTGACATCGTGTAACCCATGACCTTCCCACCACTGCAATCTCTTGCACATGGATATTACACAGAATGCCAAGTGCAGGTCAAAAGAGGCTGCCGGGAAAACATTTTTTAAAAAGCTTCCTTCTTTTCTGCACTTGTCAGGTTGCAAACAGAATGCTGCATTTGATATTTTTTCCAATATTGTCTCAAACCTTTTGTGCAAGAAAATGAGGCAGAAATAAATAAACACATAAGTAAGTGTTTATTTCAAGGCAAGGAATTATAAGTTAACCTCTGTCTTAGCATGTGAAGTTGTTCTATCAAAGATACAGTTAAGATGGAGGATGCTCATTTATTTGATCTAAAATCACTAGAAGAGAAAGCCATTGGCCCACGTCTCAGTTTTTAAGGTAATCAGAGAGCATCGATGCTGACACTTAAGATGTGCCCTGGAGTGCCGCTCTGAGAGTCAGAGTTGGCCTTGGAAGGAAAGCCAGGTTTTAGCAGAGGGCCAAATGCATTTGCAGTAAAACCAGAGAATAGACATGAAGCCCTGCTTCTGTGACTGGGCTGATTTGTACCATTCATTTGACAAATATTTCTTGAGCACCGGATTTGTGCCAGACATTGTTCTTGGGCTCTCAGGTCCTTGTGTGTGGTCTGTTATAAGATGCTTTTAATTCTGTATAGTTTAGCTCTTCTGCCAGACTTTGACACTTCTGGTTGTGTTTTGTTCTATTCATTCTAGCAGTTTTTCACCTCTATTATTCTACTGGGTGAATCTCACCCTCATGGTCGGTTAAATGCTGATTTCTGTGACTATGACAAAAGTTTAACAATGGCTCAAATGACAAACCATGGGAAGGTGGCAAGAACAGCAGCTGGGGGCTCAGGCTCCTGCCAGTTGGCAGCTGCTAATTCCCCCTTGAAAAGTCAGGCAGGCCCTGATGGTGCCAATCCAAGAGGCGCCAGGTTCCGGAAAGAGATGAACTTTCTTTGCTGTAGCCTTGGATTTTGAATCACTACCTACAGTTGCTAGTCAGTTGGTATGCCCGTGTGCATATATTGCTGGCTAACTCAGGTGGTGGGCTGTGTCCTTTATGCTTGCTGGCCTGGGTGAAATGTCTCAAGTTGACTTGTTGATAGGAGTTTGTAGGAAGAGGCTATGAGACCATGGCCTTATGTTCAAATCTAGGGTCTGCTAATGGCCAGAGTCCCCAGATGAGTACCCTTTATTCATCCTTATTACTTTGCCACCTCCTTGCTTGTCTACTCCAGATTGCCCTTCAAAAGCCAATCAACAATGACACAAAGGGCAACCATGAGTTGACTGTAAATTACAACCAAAATAATTCTTGAAATTCTTCCCTGAGGAACTAGCTCCTCTTGAAGCCAACCTCATTTGTTTTAAAACAAGTTTTATAAAAGCTGGTGCTGTTTCTCTTCCCTAAATTTTTTGAGTCTAAGGATATATCCACATTTGTATACACTTGTGTGTGTTCTAGGGTGAGCATATATGTTTGCATGACTTTTCAAGGTTGTATGTGTGAAAAAGAGGTTGTTCAGCATAAAATAATAGTAACCATTTGTATCAGTTAAATTTGGTGTGTAACAAATCAACCCCAAATTTAGTGGCTTAAAGCAGCAAGCATTGATTTGCTTAAGATTTTGTGACTTCTGCTTTGAGCTGTCTCCACTGAGACTGGATGGTGCAGGATGACCTCACTCAAATGTCTGGAGCCTCAGTGGGGTCGGCTGGGACAGTTGGGATTGCTGGGGCCTTTCTGTCCACGGAGTATCTCATTCTCCAGTAGGCCATCCTGAACTTCTTCACATGGCAATGAAAGTATTCCCAGCAATGAGAAAAAGCAAACCTCAGACTTCTGTTTACATCATATTTGCCAATATCCCATTAGCCAAAGCAAGTCAAATGAGCAAGCTTGGACTCTAATGGATGGATTAAGATTCAGGTTCTTGATGGGAGAAGCAGCAAAGAATTTGTGGCCATTTGTTTATAATCTCTACCACACTGTGGATGATGAGATGTGGATAAGCACAGGTTTTAGAGATGGAAGACAATCAAATCACAGTTCATCTGCTTAATAGCTAAATGACCTTCAACAATCTGCTACCTCCGCTGAATCTACTTTCTTATCTGAATGTGGGGCAAATCACCACATCTACCTCAATGGATGAAATGAGATCTTTCATTTAGCCATTTTTACAGTAAACATGTCCTAAGTCCATGGTGCCAGGCCCATACTGTGTCAGGCTCATCCTCAAAATATCTTTACTGAGTATATTCATTATAATGTCATCTCCATGAAGGTGAGATCTTTGGAAAGTCATTTAGGCTCTCTCTCACTTTTTCCTCATCTCCAGCAAGAGATGATATTAGCAATTTTTATAGGGATCTTGGAAGAATCAAATGAGAAAATCCTTGCAAAGCAAGTTAGCACTGTGCCTGACCCATAGTGAGTGTTTAATAAATGTTAACTTTTGGTATTGCTACTATTACAACAGCAAGGTTACCTTCCTTCTACCATCATAAAGCCTTCCTCAAATTAAAATGACAAAGGTGGGTGCCCTCCTCCTTCCACTGTCACTCTTTCCCCATTGCCGTCCCTCAACCCCAACTTCCAGGCATATGATAGAACTGGGCTGTCAGGAATGCCCCCTCCCTCAACTGTCCCCAGTCCCCAATCCAGTAAAACAGAGATCAGTGCAGGGGAGGGGGCAGTTCTGAAGGGTTCTCTCTCCTCCAGTCATTCTGTTTCCTGTCTGGGTCACCAATAATATAACGAGGCATGAAATCCCAACAGAGTTCTGGTGGGAGGGTGCCCTGCTTCATCCAGAACATCTAGAGCTGCAAAGACAGCTTCTGGCATTATGGCAGACTCATGGGAGAATTTTCTGTGTATTGAATGGAAAACTGTCTCCCTCTTGACTCAGAATAAGCCTACCATCAGTCCAAGGCGTCTCAACCTGTAGGCCCATCGGAATCCCCTGGGGGTTTCTTAAAGCACAGAGTGCTGGGTCCCGCCCCAGAGGGTCTGATCCAGTGGGTCAGGGCTGGGCCCAAGAATTTGCCAGTTCAACAAGGTCACAGGTTTTGTGGATGCTGCCACTCTATGGATCATATTACAAGTAGCTTTATATTAGTTTGTTTGAGAGTTTTCCAGATATTTCAGGACAGTGAGTGGGGCCCTGCACTTCTTTCCTCAGTCACCTCTTCTCCAGGTTAAACATGTTAGGCTCCTTTAATTTTCTTATTCTATGTCAGACTCTGCCCCTAGTTCTGAATATCCAAAGATGGAAAATATTTAGACCCCATCCTCAGGGAGCTTACGGTTAAGTGGAAAAGAGAGAGAAAAAGAATTCACAATAAGGTGACCAAGATAAGTATTTCCTTTGTGCCTACTTTGTGCTGTGGTTGTCCCCAAAGGCTGGTAATTCAAACAGTGAGCAAGATGGCAGAATCCTCAGGCCAGGAGGTGGAGACTGGCCAGTGAACAGGAAGCTACAGTCCAATGTGGTAAGAACATGGAGAGAAAAGGTCAGAAAGCTCTGGAAGCAGAGAACAAGGACCTCAAAGTCCAACATGTGGTCAGAGTGTAGGGGGAGTCTTCTGGGGGAGGTGATGCTAAGATGAAACATGGGTGATAAATAGGAATTAAACAGGTATGGGATGGGGTGGATGATTCAGGCAGAGAGATGTGCAAGAACCTGGTACCATTCATGACTGGTGAGATGTGCTGGGCAGCCCCAAAGAGGCTGTGCCTGGGATCCTGCGAGGTAGGGTGGGCTGGAGGAGGGATGGTGAGAAGCGAAGGTAGAGCAGGGAGAAACTGCCACTTCCCAGGTCGACACTGATAATCCCTGCCTTCAGTGGGAGCACCTGGTTTCCTCCCTGAGGGTGGCCTTTGACATTACAGAGCCAGACCCCACATCCATTCCATTCTCCATTTGGAAGGTGGAAGACAGTTTTGTTCCACATGTTATCTGGACACCTAGAAGCATGACACATGCGGGGGAGCATTGGCCCAGGATTGAACATTGTCTAGCGCCCCGGCAGGCATGTCTAGCCTGGGGACCTCATTCCTGAATCAGGGCCAAGTGCATTATCGTGGGGTGTGTGTGCACTGCAGTGTGTAAGGTGGGTAGGGTGGTGAGGCAGTGAGGGCGAGCTTAAGGGAGTTCTAATGAACAGAATCTAGAGGGGAGCAGAAAGATGAACTGAATGCAGACTTCCAGGCATCCCATGATGCTGCAGTCTAAATGAAAAGTTGGAAAGCCTGAGCTCCATCTTGGACACCGACCTACTGTGTGACCTTGGACAAGTTGCTTACATTTTCTCTCTCTCAGAATCCTTAGCTATGGGAAGAAATAATAAACTGCAATTCACAGGGTCATTAGGAGACTTACATGAGGAGAAGTTCCTGGCGCAGAGTCGGCACTCAGGAAACCTGTGTTTCTGAGTGTGTCCTTCCCCAGCATCCAAAGAGAAGGTGGTCCCTGCCAGGCTGGGAGGGCCAGCTGAAAGAATTGAAATTCTATGGCTGAGGGAGCATTGATGGCAGGAACGGTTTCCTGCTTTAAACTTCTGGAAGCTAAGTGTGGCCCTGTTCAGTTGTCCTATGAGTTGAGCTCAAAGTGGCATGGGGGCACCAAGAAGTGCTGGGGAAGAAGAAGGCTGGTGCTGAAAGCCATGATCTTTGATGGAGAGAGAGCAAAGCTAAGAGTCACTATTAGGAAGACAGAGCCCTGAGCCTTGTACTCAGCAAGAATATGGAAGGGTCTGTCTTGTCATCTGTAGTAGACTATGCCTTGAAGGGCAGCGTACTACAGTGCACTGTAAGCTGAGGAGAATGATTTGTGCCTCATCTTATATTTTGAAATTACTTTCATAGACATCATTTGCTCAGTCATTCAACCAACACTTATTGAGTGTCTAGGTTGGTGTCAGACCCTCATCATCCTGGGTGTT
>NW_017189691.1:0-37347 GCF_001704415.2 Capra hircus | reverse complement strand
AGTTGAATGTAAAATAGTTCTCAAAGTTATTTTTTAAAGTTTATTTTATCTTCCTTCCATTTTGAGAATATAATTGACATATAGCACTGTGTGAGTTTAAGGTGCACAGCATAATCAAGGTTATTTTACTGTGGCCCTTCTGGGTCCTTCTGAGCTGAGTACCACAGTAATACCATGGCAGGACTCCTTATTCCATAGCACTCAACATACTAATGTAATGATTTTCTGCCTCCACAGCCCAGACTTTGTATTCAACTACCATTAAGGTATTATTATGCCAGCCACTATCCTAGGCCCTGGGCATATGAGACACTATTGTATTATTTAGGTAAGAATGAGTGAGAAATTTAACAAACAGAGACAGTAAACAGAACAAAAAGGGGCAAAGTTGAGATATATCAAGATTAGAACACAATCACTAACTTCATGTTGGAGCTGAGCAAAAACACAGTTTGTAGTTATACCAATCCCTAAAACTGGACAATTTCGTAGGGTGGAGAGTGAGTGTTCAGAAATTTTAATTTGCATTGCCTTTGGACAACAAGATTCAACTCACTGCTCTTCATCACACTATGAACCACCAAAACTCAGTTTATTCATCCCCATCCCCTAAAAGCACATGGGCACTGGGTTGGATTCCTGGTTCAAGCAAACCAGTCTTTTCTCTTATTATACCCTCTTCAGGACCATGTCAGCGTCTATCCCAAGTACTCAGACTTCCATCTACATGCTCTCCCTTCCTGCTTCTCTCCTGCCTACCCTTGGGAGTTTCCATGTCCTACTGTGATCTTCATTCCCAGTGTCACTTATTCCATGCAGCTGATAGACAGAGGAGGTGGGATACAGGCAAGAGAACTAGAGCCGCCTCCCAGGTGAGCTCTCCAGAAAGATCTAACATAACCAGCAGGAGCAGAAGGGGAGATTCTATCATTTGTTTCTGGTATTTGTCATATTATCTATATGCTATTGATAATACAAAGCACCACCTCAAGATTGGAACACTGGCACTCTCCTAAATATCTCCCCTCCAGATTGTGAGCATAGGTATAGAAGTCATCAGTGAATTTTGCCTGGGCAAAAAATTCCTGGCCCCTCATTCTTGACAGTACTACCCTCCACATGGCTTCTCTGGGCCCAGGGACACCATGATATTAATCAAATTCAAGTCTGACCTTTAACTTCAATGTACCTTAAACAAGGGCCTTCCTTCTCTGCTCAAGTCCCTTTTATCCACAGTCCAGGAGGTTTGGGGTGGGACACGGGGTGTGAAATGCTGTCCCAGCTTAAGAGTGGGTTAAAGCTCCTTCCCTAGATAGGAAGGACATTTACCTCCATTATGCCTTCCCTGAGCACACCATGGTGGAGAAAAGCAGCAGACACACAACTCTCTGCTTAGAGATATATAGAGTGTATTGGGGTGGTATTCTGCCCACTTGCACATTAATAAAATTGACAGGAGCAGTCCTCATCAAGGGATGCAGACACTGGGGAGACTACAAAGTCTTCTGACTGTGTTTGGGTCTTCTTGAGCAGACCAGAGTTTCCTTCCAAGGTGAGAGCTGAGAGTTAGGGTGAGAGCTGAGAGTTAGGGTGAGTTCTTTGGTTGGGTGGCACAAGCCCCTCGAGGACAGTGCCGAGGGCAGTGGCGGGGGTGCCCAGGACTGAGGCCAAGAGGAGTTGATGGGAGCGGGAGTGGTGCCGGAGCTTACTATCTGGGGAGTGGGTAACATCCATGAAAGCCAGGCCCATCTGCTTCTTGGCGGGTGGAAACTGGGCCTTGAGGTCGCCTCTTGTCTTCTCTGTCTTAGTTCGTCCCCTGGGACTTTTGGCTGGAGCCAAGCTTTTTTCCACATTTTCTTTTCTGGTGCTGGCCACTGTCTCAGATGCAGAGGATATGGATGCCTCATGCCCTTTGCCTTTTGTCTGGGGTATAACACAGTGCAAAAGAGATTTTATCTTATTTCTCAGGCCATATTCTGGAAGGCTGGGCCTCGTGTGAGTACGGCCTTGCACTACCTGCCTCTGAAAGACCTGACCTTGTAAAGCTCGGCCCTCCAATGGCTTACCCACAGTGAGCTGGCCCAGGAAAGTCTGGCCTCGTGACGCCTGGGGCACCACAGGCTGGGCATTCTCGGGAACCCTTGCTGGTTTGAGGGGGACACTCAGCCTGGCTTGACTGTCTTGCAGGTCCTTTTTCTGAGAATCCTTCCCCCTAGGGACTCCTCCAGGAGGTAGCTCTGGGAGTTTAGGCTGAGGGCAATGCTTAGCACTGTGTTGACAGGAAGCATCAAGGTGAAAGCGATGTCTCCGTTGCCAGGGGCTGCGGGGTGTCCTATTCAGAAGTATCCCTTCTGGCCTCTGGCCTTCAACAGAGTGGCTTTTTCCTCTTGTGCAGGAGAGTGTGAACCCAGCATCCCCTTCTCCATGGTCCCCAACCAATATGGGTTTGCCTGGCTCCTCTCTCTTTTCTGCCAGTGTGGGGACTTGGGCTGAGTCCTTGCTCTTGTCAGGCATATGGGGCTCAGGGCTCCGGGGCTCAGGGCTCCAAGGCTCCCCCAGACTGGGGTTGTTCACACTGGCCTCCAGCTGAACACAAAGCACCTGGGCCTCTGTCATGTCCCCACTGACTGAGATACTGGAAGCCCCGTGGACAGAACCATGGGGTACTATGCTGCAACTGGGTTGCTTCTGTTTCTGGTGCACCGCCTTTAACTCAGTGGCCAGCTGTTCTTTGAGGTGGAGCCACTCTGGGTCTGGGGCACATGGCACATCTGGTGGGATGGGGAGTTCCTGGAGCAGTGGTTGTCCTTGGTTGTTTAAACTCTCAAGAGACTCCTGTGTACATACATCCTCTGACGTTCCTACAACTTGTTCCCTAGACTCTCTTGCCTTTATGGGAATTCCAATCTGTGCCTCTAGGATCTTCTTTCTCAGATGGAAATTCATTTTGGCCAAGATGTGCTCCCCAAGTGAAGAGGGCCTCTCAGGCTCTGTTTCGCTTTCTATAGGCAGCATCTCAATTACTCCTTCCACCTGCTCATCAGCCTGGAATTCTTCTGCAGTGTTTGAAAGAGCCTCATTGGCCTCTTGAAAGCCTGGCCCAGGACTTGGGCCCTGCTCTTCAGGTGAGGTCACCTGAGTCACAGGTTCTGTTGAGAATTCGACAGGCTCAGGCACCATCTCTGTGACCATGGCTGGGGGCGTGATTGACGTGGTTGCTGGGGCCATGACCCTGGAGGGAGACACACAATAAAGAGCAGGCAGCCCTGACAAGAAGGCCAGATACTTGTGCCGTAAAGTCATCTCCAGTTTCTCAATGGCTGCCTCTGACAGGACTCCGGGCAGCTTAGGATGTTCAACGACAGCTTTTGGTGAGACCTGTTGCTGCTGATCAAGGGCCACTGGCATCCCGGGTATAACTTCCTGTTGAAGGTCCTGGTCAGCTGCTGCCTGGAGTTCCAGGGGCTTGCTTTCCAGGATGCAGCTGAAGGGAGTCACTTCCAGGCCCTCAGGAATTATGCACTCCCAAGATCTATATACAGAGGCAGGGATGTTGCCCTGGTGAATTTGCCCACATCTGGAGGCGATATGGCCCTGCAATATTGCCTTGGCCTTGTCAAACAACTGTGGCATGGGGACTGACAGTGGGTCCACAATAGGTGAGAATGGGTCATCAGCTCCAGCGGCCCCCAGAGATGTAGGCTGGGGGCCATTCACACTGTCTAGGGCTGTGCTGCTCCAGGGTATAGTCTGCTGGTTAGTGGGGGACCGGAGCAACTGGATGGACTGCTGGATCTTCTGGGGCAGGCCCCAGCGGTGGTGAATCAGCTGTCTCTGGAGGTGGTATTCCAGCAGCCTCCTGGTGTGCTGCGGGAAGACTGGTTCCCTTGTGAGGACTGAGACAGGCTGCCCCGACCAGGAAGTTTTCAGAGTCTCAGAAGACTGGGCTTTGTCACCAGGCTTACATTGCACGGGGCTCTGGACATGTTGATCTCTCTGAAAAACATCTGGCAAGTCCCACTGAAGCTGGAGCTGCCTCTGCAGCAGGTGCCACTCCAAGGCTTCACACTCGTCCAGGGTCAGAAATGGGACATTGATGTGAGCTTGTTGGTGATCAGATGGAGCAACACAATCTTGACAAGACAGAGAAGACAGTGGAGTTGACTGGGTTGGAGTTTTAGGCAGCAAAGGGAGGAAGGAGAGTTCCTTGGGATCCTTCAAGAGAAAGGGATCCTTCAAGTGGGGCTTGGACATGCTCTCGTCGTTGGAGAGGCCTTGAGAAGCCAAGAAGGTGTCAACCAGCGACTCACTGTGCAGAGAAGGCAGGCCACAGAATAGCTGGCTGTATTTTGGCTGCACGGGGCCCACTGAGTCACTGGCCTTTTGCCCAGACATTAGATAGAGGCCACTTAATTCTTTAAGGGCTGACGAGGGCAGGGCTAAAGCCTTATGGCTGGGGATTTGCTGGTAGAGGTGTCTTTGTTCTGGATCCGTAACACACCATTCAGAAACCCAGAAGGCCTGGGTAGGCTGGCCGGCCATACCTGAACCCCAGTTCTGGTACAAAATGGTCCCACATTTCTCAACAGAGAAATGAGAAGTATTATTGTGGATGAAAGAAACTGGTTGGTTATATACAGTTTGGCAAACTAGTGGCGGGTTTGGCATCAGCTGCCTCAGGGACTCTTCTACACGCCTGGGGAGCCCCCACCTCTGGAAATGCATCCATTTTTTCACATGGACCTCAAGAAGTCTCAGGACTTCAGGACTCAGGAACGGCAGGTGGGCAGGGAGGACAGTGACCATCGGCAAGGCCACTGAATGTGTCAGGGTAGTAATTTCTTGTTTCAAAGGCAGCAGAGAGACCTGGGGACTTAAGGGCTGCTGGACTTGGTTCCCACACATGAGGCTGAGGTTGCTCTGCATCATCTCCTGCAGATTCACTGAAATTCTTGGCTCCTCAGTCCCTGAGGGAACCTCTGGCACTTGGAATCCCTGCCTTAGCTTGAGATGTTCAGCCCAGTAATCATGGATGCCAGCTGCACTAGGTGACTGGGCCACAGACTGGGCTAAGGATTTCTGTGACACTGTGAGGGTTGCAGACAGAACTGAAAGGTCTTTGGAGTGTGGGGAACGATGTTCCAGACTCTGCTCAAAAGGCACATTAGACATGGACAGAACCTCTAGGCAAGAGGAGCCCTGAGAGGTGTCCCCTGAAGTTGGGGAGATCAGGGTGTTCTCACCCAACAACTGCTGAATCTCCAGAGCCATGGTGTTGCAGGTTTGGCAGCAGGGATCTGCACACAGGATCTGCCGCACAGCCCCCTCCTGAGGAAGCCAGCCCTGGCTGGGAAGGGAAACATAGCAAATGTTTGTTACTGATGGACAGTTTGTTACTGTTTGTTACACTTGGCCAGTGTGTGGTCTGGAGATTGGGCCTGCCCTCCCCTAGTCCCATAAACTCTGAGGCCTGCAAAAGCTGGGTGTTTAAGTGTCTACTTTTCTTCCTAGGGAAATGCCATTTGGCAAACTGTAGCGGGCTGGGCTGAGAGTCTGGAGCTTGTTGGGCAAGGTCTCAGACAACTGGTGGGAACACAGGGCCTTGAGAAACTGGGAGGTGGGTAAGCTCTCTGCTGACCTGTGCTGAGAAGCTGAATTAGAAGGCAACCAGGCAGGTCGGGGAGCCAACGGTTAGCTGATGGGGCAGCACCAGAGACGTCACCAGGTAGAACCTGGAGTCAGCCTTGCTTCGGGCCATGGAAGTCCTGCGGAAGCTCTGCATTCTGGGGATTAGGAGATGCACACAACATCTCTCAAGAGCCAATTTCTCATTCTGCAGAGCTCTTAAGGAGGGGATAGCATGACAAGATCCTGCCTGAGGGTTGTCCCAGGAACTGGCCTCCCTGAAGACAGAACCAGAGGAGGTAATGTCAGCAGGGTCCAGGGGTCTGCCCTTGAAAGGGTGTGGCTGTAAAGAGAATATAAAAATGATGACTTGTTTATGCACTTAACTATCCATTCTCCTGACTGGGTAACTTGTCTCATGGTTGGGAGAAAACCCACAGAGTTACATTCTGTCACATCCTGACTTCCAGCACCTTTGTGAGCCTTGCCCAGAGCACAGCTGGAAGACCACTCTCCACTGAGACGTCTGACCCCACCCTCTCCTCCAGCAACTCTCACCCAGGGCTCCAGGCTCCCTGTGTCTGGCTCCCTCTCAGCCATTCTCCTTCTGCCCAACCCTGCCCCAGACCAAACACAGAAATTACCACAGGCCACGCTGGGAGGTGGGAGACTGCAAAGAGCAAGAGATCACCTTCGCATGAGCGAGAGCAGCTCCCACAGCTTGTCAGCTTCTTTCTGGGAATGTCTCCTAGCTGAGAAAACAGGAGAAAGTGTTACACAGAACAGGACGGGATTCAGGGACATCCTACAGGAATCTAAAAGCCTTGAATGGCAGGAAACAGCAGACCCCTACCCCACCACCCATAAAAGTCTTCTGGGAGAATCTGTCACCTTGGGGATTGGAGCCTTCAGCAGTTAGAGCACCTGGTGCCTGGCACTAAGGGTCACTGGGGAACAGGGTCCATGGGAACCTCACCCCCAGGGGAGGGAAGTCGGAGCCAAGACAGGACTTTACCTCTCAGTGCTGCATCTCTAGCCCTTTGTCTGACTTTTCGGTGACGCTGAAAAGACAAAAAAGTTGGAGTGTGAAGTTGGGACACCATTTTCTTTTTCACATCCAAACCACGACCAAGCCAATATAGATTACCGAATCCTTTTTAATTTACCTGTATTTCATTCAATTTCCTAACTTTCCACACTCCTATTTTTTTTCATCTCAATACTTGTCTTCTCTTATTTCTGATTCATTTTGAGGCTCTTCTGTCCTCCACACCTCCCATTTATTTCCTAAGAGAAGTTCTGTATCAAGCTTATAATGGAACAAGAGAAAGGGTGGAACACAATACAGTTGTGTAGATTTAATAATTAAAGGACTTCAATTTACAAATGCCTTAATGGACCACAAACCAGAAAAATCTCCCATAAAGGGAAGTCTTCTAAGATCCAGTGAGGCACAATCCATTTCATCTAAGTCTCAACCCAAGCCAGATAGACATGTTCTTGATTTTTCAATTAGAATACATTGCAGGGATGGTCTGGTAAGAAATGATTTCTAGGTGCTGAGAAGAGAAATACCATATGAGTAACTAATGGATGGTTAAAAAAAAAAAAAAACACATGGGTGGGGCGGTAGACACATGGAGAGGAGGGATAAAAGGAGAGGGAGCTTAAAGCGTCTTATCTAAGGCTTAATTAGTTCAGTCCTGGTCACAGTGTTTCCCTACCCGGCAACAGCTCCTTTTATGTTCTGTTAATCCATGGTAACTCTTTTTCACTTGCCAGATAATTAGAATAATAACGAAGATGGAGCCATAGGTATATAAGGGATACCCCAAATCCCATAGAACAAAAGTCTGGCTCAGCATGGTCTAAACCTCATAATCGCGAGGAGACCAACCATCCCTATGAATGTAGGCATTCAGAGTTCTGGCACCTACTGACTTCCAGTGCTACACATTGTCGTCTCCGCCTCACAGATGACGGAACCAAGCCACCAGACTGCATCACAAAGCCCTTCTGTTTCACAAGGTAGCTATGGTGTCAAAGAGCTTCACCTGTCTAGGGAGCCCCTGTGGGAATTCCGTCTGCAGATGAGGGGGTCTGCTTGTAAGCAATGAAGGTGCCACTCACAGGCAGTGTCTGTGTTCCCACTCTGTCTTCACTCTCCATACCCTCCGCCAGCCTGGTGGCCAGTCTGGTTATGGCTTGGAAATGGAGAGCTTTGATGTTACAGGCAGTGGGTGATGGGAAATCACAGGTGCATGAAGGGACCATGGCTGAAGTGGCAGGGACAGGTAAAAGTGGTAGCATCTTTAAAATGATACTGTGCGAATCAGAAAGGAATGCCTCCCAGACTGTGTGGCCTCAAGCTTGCGGAGTGAGAAGAGACTGTAAACGCTGCCTTCCCCTGAGACACACTAATGAGATTTCCTCGTGCATCTCCTTTAAGAGTTAGTTTTCTAGAGCTGTTTGTAACCATGTTACAGAATTCCGTCTTCTCACAGAGATGCGTACCTGCAGAGATGTGTCAGTGACCACTAACGTAAAGTCATAAAGTAGTTGCTGATTGTGGTGAGATCTACTCATCTATTCTGGATGTCTGCTGTTTGCCTAAAGGAATTTTGTTTGTTTGCTTGTTTTTTAACTAGAATTTTTGAAAACTTTAAGCAAGCCAGTTGTTTTCTAATTCATCACCAGGGCCCATCACTCCTATATGCTGACCATTTACTTACACATTTATGTTACCTACCTGACCTCTGTCGATATTGTCATAGTTCTCTAACACTCTAATTTTTTTATTTCTTTGAGGAAAAAAATCTTACCCTGGTGACAGTGGTCTCACAGGCAAAAATCCTTCAGCTCAAAATCTCTGAAGATACTCCTTGGTCCTTCCTCCAGTATCTAATCTTTCATCCAAGTGAAGGCTGCTGCTGCTGCTGCTAAATCGTTTCAGTCATGTCCAGCTCTATGCGACCCCATAGACAGCAGCCCACCAGGCTCCTCCATCCCGGGGATTCTCCAAGCAAGAATACTGGAGTGTGTTGCCATTTCCTTCTCCAATGCACCATGCAGGCTAAGTCACTTCAGTCATGTCCGACTCTGTGTGACCCTATGAACAGCAGCCCTCCAGGCTCCTCTGTCCACAGGATTCTCCAGGCAAGAATACTGGAGTGGGTTGCCATTTCCTTCTCCCAACTGGGGACTGGTGAGCCCTCAAGCTATGCTCAGCCCTAAGCAAGACAGTGTTAAGAGTACAAAGACATTTGAGTCATGCTGCCTTTTTGCTATCCAGACAGCCTAATTTCCAACATAAGACATCACATAAAGCAAGAGCCAACAATCCAAAACATATGGGATCATACACTCATTTGTGAGGCCCAGGTCACAAATACCCATTCCAGAGGAGAGAAAGCATAGTGAGGATCAGTGTGGGGAGACAGGGCTCCTGGGTAGAGTAACATTAGAGTTAGGTTTAAAAGTGCAGGCCACAGGCAAAAGGAGTGTATTCTAGGCGGGAAAGAAACTTGCTAACAAATGCAGAACACTGAGGAATGGGCCACTAGCACATCTGGCAGTTAGAAATGTGGTCCATTTCTAGCAGAGGTGTAGGTGGGCAGACTGGGGAGGACTTATGGGATAAAGATTGGAGAAGTTGGGCTTCTTGATAAAGGATCAATGCATTTAACTGATTTCAATCACTCTTTTTTTTTTTTTCAAGTAGACAGACATATACATGGTGGGCTTCCCTTGTGGCTCAGTTGGTAAGAATCCACCTTTAATGTGGGAGACCTGGGTTTGATCCCTGGGATGGGAAGACCGCTGGAGAAGGGAAAGGCTACCCACTCCAGTATTCTGGCCTGGAGAATTCCACAGACTGTATAGTCCATGGGGTCTCAAGGAGTCAGCACAACTGAGTGACTTTCACACTTCACATATGCATGGTACAAAATTCAATAGGCAGAATAAGGTATGTAGAAAATATGTTTTCTTCCCAACCTCTTATCTCCCATTTTTCTTCCCTTGAGACAGTCATTTCTATCAGATTCCTGTGTATCTTTCTTAACTAGTCTAATATAGCCAAAACCAAATGGATTTGTATGTATTTCTCCAAGAACGGTAGTATAGACAGTTTTCTCTCTTATTTAATTTGATAATTAAATATATCTTGTGCATGTCAGTTTTTTAAATGGCTGTCATGTCTTCCTTGATATGACTATAACACAAGTCACCTTCAGTTCTCTATTCATGGACATTTACTTATTTACAGTCTTTTGCACTAAGTAAAAACCTCATATATATAAATCCTTATATACACATATGGGTATATATGTAAGAAAAAGTCCTACAAGTGAACTGATATCTTAACAATATTGTCTTTCAATTCACAGAAATGGTACATCTCTCCACTTTTTTAGGGCATTTTTATTTTCTCCTAGAAATTTTTTAATTTCTTTGTACAAGTCTTGTGCATATTTTGTGAATTTATCCCTATGTCAAATCTATGATGTTATTCAAAGTGATATTGTTTTCTATTTCAATTTCTAATGTTTGTTGCTTGTATATAGAAATAGAAATTGAATATGTATCTTCTATGTTGCAATCTTGCTAAATTCACTTATTGGTTATAGTAGCTATGTTTTGTAAATTCTTTAGCATTTTCCAAATTGGTGATAATATCTGACAATTCTAAATCTTCTTTTCCAACCTGAATGCCTTTTATTTCTCCATTATTGCACTGCCTAGAACATTAGGTATAATGCTAATAAGAAGTGGTGAGAGCAGACATATTTGCCTTGTTATGGATCTTGTTACAGAGAGAAAACATTCCCTTTTGTTGCTCCTTAAACTTGATAATTTCAAATCTCCTATCTTTAAGGCTGCTGTTCCTTTCTTCTGCCTGCATAAATCTGCTGTTAAATCCCTCTAGGGAATCTTTCCATCCACCTACTGTATTTTTAAGCTCTAGAATTTCTAGTTTCTTTTTATTTCTCTTTGTTGATAGTCTCATTTTGTTCATATATTTATTTCCTTTAGCTCTTTACCTGTGTTTTCATTTAGTTTCCTTCAGCATATTCTAGAGAGCTGTTTTCATGTCTTTATTGAGTAAATCTAATTAATGCCTGTGCTTCTTCAGGGATAGGTTGTGACAGTTTTGTTTCTTCCTTTAAATAGGCCATGATTTCCTGTTTATCGGTATCCTTTGTGACTATTTTGCTGAAGGTTGGGCATCTGTAAAAATAGCTAGCTACCTCTCTCCATCTTCGCAGACTGGCTCTATGCTGGAGTAGTCCTCTAAATAGCTGGGCATGCTGTTAGCCTAGTGATCAGCTCAGTGGAAAAGTTTAAGTTCTTCTCAGGTCTCTTCTAAACAGGTGTCTTGCCTGGACATATTTTTGGCTTCTTCAATTCCCTCATACACATGGCTACTTTTCAGTGTCTCAGTCTGCCAAAGAATCTCACTTTAGCTTCTTCTTTGGGCCTTCAATGGTCTACTTTATGTCTCCATCCATAATCTCTTACCCAGGAGGTCTGTAGTCCCCTTATAACTTTCATGGCCCTATCCACCATTCCTCTGTGTCTAAGATCTGAATTAGAGGATATAGAGCCCAATGCCTTAGGCAGCCCTAAGATAGTCAGAACATTCAAATAAGGACCGCTCTGCTCAAGTCAGACATGACTTGGTAAATGAACAACTGCTCCCTTTGTTTCAAGGGAGGGAACTGTGTATTGGGCTGCCACTTCCTCTACACCAAAACTACACGGCACTGAGAAGGGGAGTGGGGCAGAAAGTACAAACATCATGAAATATTTTACTGCTTTGAATGTGACTTTTCTTGACTGAATATTTGCTTGGTTGTTATAGCCTTTTGACAATTTTCCATAGTTTTTATAAGGATTTTATACCAGTTTCTGGTAGTTTTTTGGTGTTCCCATGGGAGAACAAGGGCTTAGAGATTCCCAGTCCACTGCTTTTCCCTATAAATATTCTTGAGCTTTGTTTTGAAATTCAGTTAAGTTACTTGGAAACAGTTTGATTCTTTCAGGTATTCCTCACAAGCCTCATTAGTCATCAACATTTAGTCCAGGATTTTTACTTACTACTGAAGTAAGGCCTTTCTTGGTACCCTACCCTATGCCCTAGTTATTACGAAGCTCTCTATTTTAACTGTTGGAATAGGCTCTCTATCTGCCTCTACATGTGACCTCTGAGTACTATGCCCTTATATTTTTTCAGGAGTCTTTTTTAACCCTTCCTCTGGTACTTTTCTCAGATGCGTATTCTGACCAATCCTTGGCTGCACATTTGAGGCAGACCTTCTTCATATCCCAAGATTTCTCTCTATATCCAGCCCTTTCTTCTCAGATAATCTGCACTGTGAATTCTAGCTGCCTTGGCTTCCTTTGACTCCCAGCTCCACCCTCTCAACCCAGAGACTGAAGTATGGATCACCATTTCTGAGCCATTCTGCACCTGTGCAGAAAAGCAGCATTGGAAATAGGTATCAGTTCACTTCAGTTCAGTTGCTCAGTCATGTCCACTCCGCAACCCATAGACTGCAGCATATCACACCACCCTGTCCATCACCAACTCCTGGAGCTTGCTCAAACTCATGTCTATTGAGTTGGAGATGCCATCCAACCATCTCATCCTCTGTCATCTCCTTCTCCTCCTGCCTTCAACCTTTCACAGCATCAGGGTCTTTCCCAGTGAGTTAGTTCTTCACATCAGATGACCAAAGTATTGGAGTTTCAGCTTCAGCATCAGTCTGATTTCCTTTAGGATGGACTGGTTGGATCTCCTTGCAGTCCAAGGGACTCTCAAGGGTCTTCTCCAACACCACAGTTCAAAAGCATCAATTCTTCCATGCTCAGCTTTCTTTATAGTTCAATTCTCATATGCATACATGATTATTGGAAAAACCATAGCTTTTGCCTACATGGACCTTTGTCGAAAAGTAATCTCTCTGTTTTTTAATATGCATTCTAGGTTGGTCATAGCTTTTCTTCCAAGGAGCAAAAATCTTTTAATTTTATGGCTGCAGTCACCATCTGCAGTGATTTTATAGCCCAGAAAAATAAAGATTCTCACTGTTTCCATTGTTTCCCCATGTATTTGCCATGAAGTAACAGGACCAGATGCCACGATCTTCGTTTTCTGAATGTTGAACTTTAAGCCAACTTTTTCAGTCTCCTCTTTCACTTTCATCAGGAGGTTCTTTAGTTCTTCTTCACTTTCTGCCATAAGGGTGGTGTCATCTGCATATCTGAGGTTATCAATATTTCTCCCGGCAGTCTTGATTCCAGCTTGTGCTTCATCCAGCCTGGAATTTTGCATGATGTACACTACATATAAGTTAAATAAGCAGGGTGACAATATACAGCTTTGACGTACTCCTTTCCCAATTTGGAACCAGTCTGTTGTTCCATGTGTAGTTCTAACTGTTGCTTCTTGGCCTGCATACAGATTTCTCAGGAGGCAGGTCAGGTGGTCTGGTATTTCCATCTCTTTCAGAATTTTCCAGTTTATTGTGATCCACACAGTCAAAGCCTTTGGCGTAATAAAGTAGTAGATGTTTTTCTGGAACTCTCTTGCATTTTTGATGATCCAGCAGATGTTGGCAATCTGATCTCTGCTTTCTCTCCCTTTTCTAAATCCACCTTGATATCTGGAAGTTCTCGTTTCATGTACCGTTGAAGCCTGGCTTAAGAATTTTGAGCATTACTTAGCATGTGAAATGAGTGCAATTATAGGGTAGTTTGAACATTCTTTGGCATTGCCTTTCTTTGGGATAGGAATGAGAACTGACCTTTTCCAGTCTTGTGGCCACTGCTGAGTTTTCCGAATTTACTGGCATACTGAGTGCAGCACTTTAATCACATCATCTTTTAAGATTTGAAACAGTTCAATTGGAATGCCATCACCTCCACTAGCTTTGTTTGTAGTGATACTTTCTAAAGCCCACTTGACTTCGCATTCCAGGATGTCTGGCTCTCGGTGAGTGATCTCACCATATCTAGGTCATAATCTTTTTGTATAGTTCTTGTGTGTAGTCTTGTGATCTCTTCTTAATATCTTCTGCTTCTGTTAGGTCTATACCATTTCTGTCCTTTATTGTGCCCATCTATGCATGAAATGTTCCCTTCACTTCAGTTCAGTGCAGTCGCTCCGTCGTGTATGACTCTTTGCGACCCCATGAATCGCAGCACACCAGGCCTCCCTGTCCATCACCAACCCCCAGAGTTCACTCAGACTCACATCCATCGAGTCAGTGATGCCATCCAGCCATCTCATCCTCTGTCGTCCCCTTCTCCTCCCGCCCCCAATCCCTCCCAGCATCAGAGTCTTTTCCAATGAGTCAACTCTTCACATGAGGTGGCCAAAGTACTGGAGTTACAGCTTTAGCATCATTCCTTCCTAAGAAATCCCAGGGCTGATCGATTTCAGGTTGGACTGATTGGATCTCCTTGCAGTCCAAGGGACTCTCGAGAGTCTTCTCCAACACCACAGTTCAAACGCATCAATTCTTCAGCGCTCAGCCTTCTTCACAGTCCAACTCTCGCATCCATACATGACCACTGGAAAAACCATAGCCTTGACTAGACGGACCTTAGTCATCAAAGTACTGTCTCTGCTTTTGAATATGCTATCTAGGTTGGTCATAACTTTTCTTCCTAGGAGTAAGCGACTTTTAATTTCATGGCTGCAGTCACCATCTGCAGTGATTTTGGAGACCAAAAAAATTAAGTCTGACACTGTTTCCACTGTTTCCCTACCTATTTCCCATGAAGGGATGGGATCGGATGCCATGATCTTCATTTTCTGAATGTTGAGCTTTAAGCCAACTTTTTTACTCTCCACTTTCACTTTCATCAAGAGGCTTTTTAGTTCCTATTCACTTTCTGCCGTATGGGTGGTGTCATCTGCATATCTGAGGTTAGTGATATTTCTCCCGGGAATCTGGATTCCAGCTTGTGTTTCTTCCAGTCCAGCATTTCTCATGATCTACTCTGCATAGAAATTAAATAAGCAGGGTGACAATATACAGGCTTGATGTACTCCTTTTCCTATTTGCAACCAGTCTGTTGTTCCATGTCCAGTTCTGTTGCTTCCTGGCCTTGGTAGCTCTAATTTCCTTGAAGAGACCTCTAGTCTTTCTCATTCTATTGTTTTCCTCTATTTCTTTGCACTGATCACTGAGAAAGGCTTTCTTCTCTCTCCTTGCTATTCTTTGGAACTCTTCATTTCTTTTCTCCTTTGTCTTTAGCTTCTCTTCCTTTCTCAGCTATTTGTAAGGCCTCCTCAGACAACCATTTTGCCTTTTTGCACTTCTTTTTCTTGGGGATGATCTTGATTGTTGCCTCCTGTACAATGTCATGAACCTCTGTCTATAGTTCTTCAGTCACTCAAGAGCATTGGGATGCTATATCTAGCCCATACTAGACACAGTTGGGGCTTAGACTGGGTTTCTAACAGTAGATTTGTTAAGAAGCTGCGCAATTTAGAACATATTTGGAAACACATCTATTGGTAAATTGAATGTTAGATGTGAAGGTAAAATAAAGAATTAAAATTCTTAGTTTATTATTGGCCTGAGGGATTGGATGGATGGTACTGTGAATGATAAGGTGAAAACTTATGGAATATGGATTCTGGGAGCTCAGGAATGAATACTTCTTACTTGACTATATCATAATAGTCTGAGGTACATATTATATTTTCAAGAAAAAATATATAAGGAATTGAATGTACAGGTCTGGAAGTCAGGGTGTAGATCTCAGCTAGAACTATAAACTTCAGAGTCATTTTGTTGGTGGTGCTGTTTAGTCTCTAAGTTATGTTCGACTTTTTGTGACCCCATGGACTGCAGCACAACAGGCTCCTCTGTCCTCCACTATCCCCCAGAGTTTGTTTAAATTCATGTCCACTGAGTATCTGATGCTATCTAACCATCTCATCCATAATTGAGATATGTGGCCAGATAAAAAATAAAATTAGAGAAGAAAAGAAAATTAAGCAGTAATTGAAGTGTTGAAGTAATCCACGGTTACTTCGACACTTGGGGTCTGGTAGAGGAGGAAGAGACAGCAAAGGAAATCAGAAAGGATGGATGGTGAGTTTAAAGAAAATGAAGAGTGTGGTGTTCTTCTAGAAGTATTTCAAGAAAAAGGAAATGGTCAACTGTGTCAAATGCCAACAGAAGGTCTACTAAAGTGAAATATAAAATGACCATTGACTTTAGTGAGATATGAGTCATTGTGACGCTGACAAAGGTCCATTTCAGCAGAGCTGTGGGTACAAATGGAGAAGGCAATGGCACCCCACTCCAGTACTCTTGCCTGGAAAATCCCATGGACAGAGTAGCCTGGAAGGCTGTAGTCCATGGGGTGGCTGAGGGTCAGACACGACTGAGCGACTTCACTTTCACGTTTCACTTTCCTGCATTGGAGAAGGAAATGGCAACCCGCTCCAGTGGTCTTGCCTGGAGAATCCCAGGGACGGGGGAGCCTGGTGGGCTGCCGTCTATGCGGTCGTACAGAGTCAGACACGGCTGAAGTGACTTAGCAGTAGCAGTGGGTAAAAAACCTGGTTAGAGGAGGTTCATCAAACAATGGAAAGTGAAAACATAGAGCAAATGAGTATAAATATACAACACTTTCAAGAAATTTTACTGTGAAGGAGAAAAAAAGACTTGTATGGTAAACAGAAACAATACAAGATCAAGGTTGTATGTATGTGAACTTTGGTAGTCTAGCATATATTTGTGTGTTGATAAGAGTGATCTAGATATGAAGAAAATGATAGAAGGAGGGAAAGAATACTTAATGGCACTTTAGTTCAGAGAAAAAAATACAGAAGGAGAAATACTGGCAGAATTTTATGGGAAAATGTTGTTGTTGTTGAGTCACTCAGTTGTGCCTGACTCTTTGTGACCCCATGGACTGCAGCACACCAGGCTTCCCTGTCCTTTACCATCTCCTAGAGTTTGCTCAGACTCATGACCATTGAGTCAGTGGGAAAATGAGAACATTTCTTTTCCAACTGTACTTATTTTCTATACAAAATTGTAGTTGTTCCTCATCTGAGAGTTAAGGGGGAGGGTGGCACAACTATAAAAAAAAATGGGGGTGTGAAATGGCTGCCTTAGGAGTGAAAAAAATGTTAGTACAAGTGACCATTTGAGAATTATAGTTAAACAAGTGCAATGAATCCAGTCAGCACTGTTAAATGATTTCTCCTGTAAGGTTCAATAGCTGTGTGAACTAAACAGATAATTTAGGTTAGCCAAGGTGTGAGTTTCACTAAGCAAGGATTATGGACAAAAAAGAGGAGCAATATGGTAGATAAGGAAATAATGGAAACAGTGAGAGACTTTCTTTTTTGGGCTCCAAAATCACTGCAGATAATGACTGCAGCCAAAAAACTTAAAAATGCTTGCTCCTTGGAAGAAAAGCTATGACCAACCTAGACAGCATATTAAAAAGCAGAGATATTACTTTGCCAACAAAGGTCCATCTAGTCAAAGCTATGGCTTTCCCAGCAGTCATGTGTGGATATGAGAGCTGGACTATAAAGAAAGCTGAGCACCAAAGAATTGATGCTTTTGCACTGTGGTGTTGGAGAAAACTCTTGAGAGTACCTTGGACAGCAAGGAGATCCAACCAGTCCATCCAAGAAGAAATCAGTCCTGAATATTCATTGGAAGGACAGATGCTATAGCTGAAACTCCAATATTTTGGCCACCTGATGCACAGAACTGACTCATTGGAAAAGACCCTGATGCTCGGAATGATTGAGGGTGGGAGAAGGGGACAACAGATGATGAGGTGGTAGGATGGGATCACCAATTCAATGGACATGAGTTTGAGTGAGCTCTGGGAGTTGGTGATAAACAAGGAAGCCTGGCGTATTGCAGTCCATGGGGTTGCAAAGAGTCAGACACGACTGAGCAACTAAACTGAACTGAACTGAAAAAGGCCATTTTTAGTACTAGACCATGGACTCCAGTCTGGCTAGGAAGAGAAGTGAGCATATGATAAAGGTGTAGGACAGTGAGAGTTTAGTCACTGAATTGAAAGTCATAATAGGCAAAACTGGAAACAGTCCAACTGTTTATCAGTTGATGAATGGATTAATAAAATGTCATAGGCATAAAATGGACTATTATTTGGCAATTAAAAGAAATAAAGTACTGATATATGCTATAATATGGATAAACCACAAAAACATTATGCTAAGTGGAAGAAGCCAGTCACAAAATATCCCATATTGTATTATTCTATTTATATACCAATAAAATGTCCAGAAAGTCAAATATACATAAATAGCATATTAGTTTCCTAAGCCTAGAAGCAGTGAGGGAAAGCAGATACAGGGTTTCTTACTGGAGTAAAAAAAATTCTGAAATTGATATGGTGATGGTTGCACAATTCTGTAACCATACACTAAAAAGCATTTAATTGTAAACTTGAAACCAGTGAATTAATGTGGTATGTGAATTATAGCTCAATAAAATTATTTTTCAATAACTTTAAGACTTTAGACATAAAAATTGAAAGAATCTGTCATCAGGAATCCACAAAGAATTTTAAAGGAAGTCATTTAGACAGAAGGAAAATTATATGAATTGGAAATAAAATCACAGAAAGGAATGAACTATAAATGGTAAGAACATGGGTGAACATATATTTTTCCTATTATTTATACCTCTGAAAATAATTGACTACCTGAGCAGAAATAACAACAACATATTATGTGTTTTGAAATATATGTATAAGCAAAATGTATGATAATACCATAAAGGCAGAGAAGGGAGAAACTGAAATATACTACTGTTAAGGTCTCCTACGACATATGTAGTGTTATAGAATCACTTGAAGTTAGGTGTTAAAAAGTTGAAGAGTTAAACAGAAAACCCTAACACAACTATACAAAATATATTGTCTTCCTCTGACCATAATGGAATTAGAAATCAATTACAGAGATACATCTGGAAATCATCAACTATTTGGAACCAAATCAGTTCAGTTCAGTTCAGTTGCTCAGTTGTGTCCGACTCTTTGTGACCCCATGGACCGCAGCACGCCAGACCTCCCTGTCCATCGCCAGCTCCTGGAGTTTACTCAAACTCATGTCCATTGAGTCAGTGATGCCATCCAACCATCTCATCCTCTGTCATCCCCTTCTCCTCCTGCCTTCAATCTTTCCCAACATCAGGGTCTTTTCAAATGAGTCGGTTCTTTGATCAGGTGGCCAAATAACACACTCCTAAATAAATCAGTAAAAGGAAAAATTTAAAAAGGAAACTAAAAGTACTTTAAACTTTTAAAATATATTCTGAATGAAATTTGAATAAAATTTGTGGGACCTAGGGTGAGAGAAATAGGCAGTACTAATCAGGTATATTTAAAAGAAGAAAACACTCAAATCAACAATTTCAGCTTTCATCTAAAGAAACAAAAAGAACAAATAAAATTCAAAGTCAGGAGAAAGAAGGGAAATCTGTAAAATAGAAAATAGAAAAACAATAGAGAAAATTGAGAATTTCAAAGGCTGTTTCTTTGAGATTATCAATAAAATAAAATCCACCTCTCACATCCATACATGACCACTGAAAAACCACAGCCTTAACTAGACGGACCTTTGTGACAAAGTAATGTCTCTGCTTTTTCATATGCTGTCTAGGTTGGTCATAACTTTCCTTCCAAGGAGTAAGTATCTTTTAAATTCATGGCTGCAATCACCATCAGCGGTGATTTTGGAAAACAAAAAAATAAAGTCTGACACTGTTTCCACTGTTTCCCCATCTATTTCCCATGAATTGATGGGACTGGATGCCATGATCTTGTTTTCTGAATGTTGAGTTTTAAGCCAACTTTTTCATTCTCCTCTTTCACTTTCATCAAGAGGCTCTTTAGTTCTTCTTCACTTTCTACCATAAGGGTGGTGTCATCTGCACATCTGAGGTTATTGATATTTCTCCCAGCAATCTTGATTCCAGCTTGTGATTCCTCCAGTCCAGCATTTCTCATGATGTACTCTGCATGTAAGTTAAATAAGCAGGGTGGCAGTACACAGCCTTGACGTACTCCTTTTCCTGTTTGGAACCAGTCTGTTGTTCCATGTCCAGTTCTAACTGTTGCTTCCTGGCCTGCATACAGGTTTCTCCAGAGGCAGGTCAGGTGGTCTGCTATGCCCACCTCTTTCAGTTTATTGTGATCCAGCCAAAGGCTTTGGCATAGTCAATAAAGCAGAAATAGATCTTTTTCTGGAACTCTCTTGCATTTTCCATGATCCAGCAGATGTTGGCAATTTGATCTCTGGTTCCTCTATCTTTTCTAAAACCAGCTTGAACATCTGGAAGTTCACGGTTCATGTATTGCTGAAGCCTGGCTTGGAGAATTTTGAGCATTACCTTACTTGTGTGTAAGACAAGTGCAATTGTGTGGTAGTTTGAGTATTCTTTGGCATTGCCTTTCTTTGGGATTGGAATGAAAACTGACCTTTTCCAGTCCTGCGGCCACTGCTGCGTTTTACAAATTTGCTGGCATATTGAGTGCAGCACTTTCACAGCATCATCTTTCAGGATTTGAAACAGCTCAATTGAAATTCCATCACCTCCACTAGCTTTGTTCGTAGTGACGCTTCCTAAGGATCACCTGACTTCACAGTCCAGGGTGTCTGGCTCTAGGTGAGTGATCACACCATCATGACTATCTGAGTCATGAAGATCTTTTTTGTATAGTTCTTCTGTGTATTCTTGCCACCTCTTCTGAATATCTTCTGCTTCTATTAGGTCCCTACCATTTCTATCCTTTATTGAGCCCATCTTTGCATGAAATGTTCCCTTGGTATCTACAATTTTCTTGAAGAGATCTCTAGTCTTTCCCATTCTGTTGTTTTCCTCTATTTCTTTGCATTGATCACTGAGGAAGGCTTTCTTATCTCTCCTTGCTATTCTTTGGAACTCTGCATTCAGATGGGTATATCTTTCCTTTTCTCCTTTGTTTTTCACTTCTCTTCTTTTCACAGCTATTTGTAAGACCTCCTCAGACAGCCATTTTGCTTTTTTGCATTTCTTTTCCATGGTGATGGTCTTGATTCCTGTCTCCTGTACAATGTCACGAACCTCATTCCATAGTTCATCAGGCACTCTGTCTATCAGATCTAGACCCTTAAATCTATTTCTCACTTCGACTGTATAGTTATAAGGGATTTGATTTAGGTTATACTGAATGGTCTAGCGGTTTTCCCCACTTTTTCAATTTCAGTCTGAATTTTGCAATAAGGAGTTCATGTCTGAGCCACAGTCAGCTCCTGGTCTTGTTTTTGCTGACAGTATTAGAGCTTCTCCATCTTTGACTACAAAGAAGATAATCAATCTGATTTCGGTGTTGACCACCTGGTGATGTCCATGTGTCGAGTCTTCTCTTGTGTTGTTGGAAAAGGGTGTTTGCTATGACCAGTAAGTTCTCTTGGCAGAACTCTATTTACTTTTGCTTTTTTTTTTGCCTAATGAAGTCTTCTCAGTTTTCATGAGATCACTGTTACTTAGAGTATTTTCCCCAACAGCTGTCATTCTCATGTCAAGAATCAAATGAAAGCAAAGGCTCATCTTTTATGTTTGCATTTAACATAACATCTGGTTGCTATGGATTAGGAGGCTCCTCCTCAGACTTTCTCAGTAATTTTTCTTTATAGAGAGGTGTTCCTAAACCACATTCTGATTCTCTCTTTCCCTTCTATTGTGGCAGAGCAATACCTACCCACAAACTTCGCCATTAGAAACAAGCAAGTTATCTGCAGAGAATATACATGTTTCTTTTAATATACACTGCCATACAACCCAAGTTGCCATGTATACTTTACTTTCTTACAAACACATAGGCAGTTTTTCGGCTGAAACATTAACAAGGGAAGATTCATGTTGTCATCTTATTTCCTCTACCTCATAACAGCCAGATAAGATGGCCCTGTTAATACCTTTTGTCCCACTTTTTGCCTCCCTGGCTTTATTCTTCTTCAGAATTGGGTTAGCTATTCTGGGTCTTCTGTTTCTCCATTTAAGCTTTAGAATCAGTTTGTTGATATTCACAAAACAACTTGTTGGGATTTTGATTGGGATTATATTGACTCTCTAGAACAATTGGCAAGAACTGACATCTTGATAACTTTGAGTCTTCCTTTCCTTGAATATGGAATGTCTCTATATATTTGGCTTTTCTTTGGTATTGTTCATCAGAGTTTTATCATTTTCCTCATATATATCTTAAATTTATTCTGTTAGATTTATATCTAAGTAATTTTTGGAGGTGCTAATTGAATGAGTTTTTAATTTCAAATTCCACATGGTCATTACTGCTATACAGGAAAGCAATGAGCTTTCTATATTAACCTTATATCCTACAACCTTGCAATAATCACTTATTGGTTCCAGTTTGTCAATTCTTTAGATTTTCTACACAGACAACCATGTCATCTGTTGTCCCCTCACAATTTACTCTCAAAGTCTAAGCCACATCAATTTAAAATGACCTGAGGTTATTTGGATTGGGATGTATTTGTTTAAAGTTTTATTTCATATTTTCTGCCTTTAGAGGGGAAAAAACTGGCCAAGAAAATGGAGCCATCTCAGGTAAAAGGAACAGAAAGGTTCTTAGAGCCTGTGGTCAGGGCTGGGAAATGTAGAGGGGTGTGTGTGTGTGTGTGTGTGTGTGTGTGTGTGTGTGTGTGTGTATGAGGAGAGTTTGCTTTACTGGTGGATGGTGGCTCTAGTTCACCAAAATTCCTCTAAAAACAGATTTCTGAAGCCACTGACTAACAACTGAGTATAGCTAAATAGTGATTCTTGTCATCCTCAGAGAATAATTGTTGCAGCAAGACTACAATGTATTAGGAAGTACCTGTGGTTAGTTTGCTGATACACTATTAATGAGTCAGTTCACTTACAGAATAACCCTAATTGGTTGGCTGTTGTTCAATAACTCTTGCTGTGCTGTATGAAAAAGTCAATAAGAACCAAATGCATATTTTATTGATTTTCTTCTAAGGAATCATTCTTAAAATCATTCTTAAAATTTTTTTTCAAGTATGTTTTCCCAGGTCTTTGAACAGCGCTTCTCAGTTTTTTAACATAAGGATCTTATTGTCTATTTCCTAAAACTTTTGCTATAACTCCGGGAAGGGGCTTTCCAGAAACTATTTAAAAAGCTAGTAACTTCTATGTATCCCCTTCAAACCAAGAAGATACCATAAACCTTTGCCGTTTTGTAGTCTGTTACCATAAAGGGGTGGGGAGGTAATGGCTTTTTAATATTTGTTTTCTAAACATAAACACACATAATATAATGGATATGCTTTTTCAATCCATTCATTTCTCCCTCTCTTCCTGAAGTTTCCTACATACACTTCCCACCTGCCTAGGATCCAGCCAGTACACCACTTCATAATCATTGCTCTACACTTCCTATTCCTATTGAGGTTGTCTTTTCCTTTAAATCACTAAAAACAATGCTCCAATAAATATCCTTTTACATATGTCCACAAGAGAATCAGCCTCTTATGCAGAGCAGGGTTTTCTTCAGCCAAAGGCACATCAGTATCAGAACAGATCTGCTAGAACTTCCAACCACACAGACTCTAAAAACAAGCTTGAGAATTCTGTGCTCACATCACTCCAGTCAAAGGGAAAGCATACCTTAGCCCACAGTGTTGTCCTTGTCTTTTGGAGGGAACTATATTTAAATCAAAAGACAAAAGTATAGTTCACTAATCAAAAATATATAATGATCCTAAGGCTATGTTTTCCAAAGTACAAGTCCAGACCCATTAAGAAGTGATGAAATCATTTGAGAGAGTCACAATCAGGATTGTTTTAATGAACTAGGATAGAGAGGTTAGAAAATATCAGGGAAAATCACATGTAGTAAAATTAGGGTTGCTCCATAAAAAATTGAGTTCAGTTATAGATCTCTGAACACATGTTTATAACTCTGTAGAGAGGACCACATCATAAACTATATTTCTTACTGTGGGTCACAGTTTAAAAAATGTGAAAAACATATCACAGAAGGTTTCTGAGGAAAACATCGTGGCCGTGGAAATAGCAACTGATCATGAGAAAAGTCCACAGTGAAGGGCTGGGTTTTGCACTCTCTTTCTTGTGTGTGGAGTGCTGGTTCCTTTTGCTGTAACTTGGGGGCTTTCACAGCCTGTGTGCATGAAGCCTGTGGGCAGTGTCTGTGGACTACAGGTCCAGCCTTTCACTTCAAGAAATTCCTACATGAAGTCTATAAAACATTTACACATACACCCATACTCCTCCACTGCCTCATGGCTAATGCCCTATCAACGGATGCTGCAATTAGGTCCATAGACTTTTAAATGAATTTTTAAATAAACATGATCATTCTAGATGTTTATGACAGACAGGGAACTTGGTAACTCTCTCTTCCAATATTCATTTCTAGACATGGAAACTGAACCCAGGGCAATAAACCAATGTCTTCTGAGTCACAGAATGTTATATGTAAAACTAAAAGAAGCCATCATGTTGCCAACCCTGAGATTTTAAAAACATTATATAATGAAGAATATAATTAATTTGTAATGTAGGAAAATTACAAAGTACAGATCACTGAAAAGATGAAAAACATGAATATATACAGTCAATATATCCTCCAATAGCTGAATGAATAATCAAACTGTAGTAAATCTATACAATGGAATATTACTCAGCATTAAAAAAGAAATGAGCTATCAGGCCATTTAAGACATGGAGGAAATATATATTGCTAAGTGAAAGAACAACAAAACAACATAATGATCTCTGTTCGTTTCCAAGGCAAACCATTCAAATTCACAGTAATCCAAGCCTATGCCCCAGCCAGCAACACTGAAGAAGCTGAAGCTGAACGGTTCTATGTAGACCTACAAGGCCTTTAAAACTGACACCCAAAAAAGATGTCCTTTCCATTATAGGGGACTGGAATGCAAAAGTAAGAAGTCAAGAAAAACCTGGTTGACAGGCAAATTTGGCCTTGGAGTACAGAATGAAGCAGGGCAAAGGCTAATAGTATTTTGCCAAGAAAACGCACTGGCCAGATATTATAGCAAATACCCTCTTCCAACAACACAAGACAAGACTCTACAGATGGACATCACCAGATGGTCAATACTGATCTCAGAGTGATTATATTCTTTGCAGCCAAAGATGGAGAAGCTCTATACATTCAGCAAACACAAGACTGGGAGCTCACTGTGGCTGAGATCATGACCTCTTTATTGCCAAATTTGGATTTAAATTGAAGAAAGTAGGGAAAACCACTAGACCATTCAGGTATGACCTAATCAAATCCCTTATGGTTATACAGTGGAAGTGAGAAATAGCTTTAAGGGCCTACATCTGATAGATAGAGTGCCTGATGAATTATAGACGGAGGTTCGTGACATTGTACAGGAGACAGGGATCAAGACCATCCCCATGGAAAAGAAATGCAAAAAAGCAAAATGGCTGTCTGAGGAGGCCTTACAAATAGCTGTGAAAAGAAGAGAAGTGAAAAGCAGAGGAGAAAAGGAAAGATATACGCATCTGAATGGAGAGTTCCAAAGAATAGCAAGGAGAGATAAGAAAGCCTTCCTCAGTGATCAATGCAAAGAAGTAGAGAAAAACAACAGAATGGGAAAGACTAGAGATCTCTTCAAGAAAATTAGAGATACCAAGAGAACATTTCATGCAAAGATGGGCTCAATAAAGGACAGAAATGGTAGGGACCTAATAGAAGCAGAAGATATTCAGAAGAGGTGGCAAGAATACACAGGAGAACTGTACAAACAAGAGCTTCATGAGCCAGATAATCACGACGGTGTGATCAATCAACTAGAGCCAGACATCCTGGAATGTGAAGTCAACTGGGCCTTAGGAAGCATCACTATGAATAAAGGTAGTGGAGGGGATGGAATTCCAATTGGGCTGTTTCAAATCCGGAAAGATGATGCTGTGAAAGTGCTGTACTCAATATGCCAGCAAATTTGGAAAACTCAGCAGTGGCCACAGGACTGGAAAAGGTCAGTTTTCATTCCAATCCCAAAGAAAGGCAATGTAAAAGAATGCTCAAACTACCACACAATTGCACCCGTCTCACAGGCTAGGAAAGTAATGCTCAAAATTCTCCAAGCCAGGCTTCAGCAATACGTGAACTGTGAACTTCCAGATGTTCAAGCTGGTTTTAGAAAAGGCAGAGGAACCAGAGATCAAATTGCCAACATCCACTGGATCATCAAAAAAGCAAGAGAGTTCCAGAAAAAGATCTATTTCTGCTTTATTGACTATGCCAAAGCCTTTGACTGTGTGGATCACAATAAACTGTGGAAAATTCTGAAAGAGGTGGGCATACCAGACCACCTGACCTGCCTCTGGAGAAACCTGTATGCAGGCCAGGAAGCAACAGTTAGAACTGGACATGGAACAACAGACTGGTTCCAAACAGGAAAAGGAGTACGTCAAGGCTGTATATTGTCACCGTACTTATTTAACTTACATGCAGAGTATATCATGAGAAATGCCGGGCTGAGGGAAGCACAGGCTGGAATCAAGATTGCCAGGAGAAATATCAATAACCTCAGATGTGCAGATGACACCACCCTTATGGCAGAAAGTGAAGAAGAACTGAAGAGCCTCTTGATGAAAGTGAAAGAGGAGAGTGAAAAAGTTGGCTTAAAGCGCAACATTCAGAAAGCTAAGATCATGGCATCCGGTTCCATCACTTCATGGCAAATAGATGGGAAAACAATGGAAACAGTGGCTGACTTTATTTTTCTGGGCTCCAAAATCACTGCAGATGGTGATTGCAGCCATGAAATTAAAAGATGCTTACTCCTTGGAAGGAAAGTTATGACCAACCTAGACAGCATATTCAAAAGCAGAGACATTACTTTGCCAACAAAGGTCCGTCTAGTCAAGGCTATGGTTTTTCCAGTGGTCATGTACGGATGTGAGGGTTGGACTAGAAAGAAAGCTGAGCACCGAAGAATTGATGCTTTTGAACTGTGGTGTTGGAGAAGACTCTTGAGAGTCCCATGGACTGCAAGCAGATCCAACCAGTCCATCCTAAAGGGGATCAGTCCTGAGTGTTCATTGAAAGGACTGATGTTTAAGCTGAAACTCCAATACTTTGACCACCTGATGCCAAGAGCTGACTCATTTGAAAAGACCCTGATGCTGGGTAAAATTGAGGGCAGGAGGAGAAGGGGACGACAGAGGATGAGACGGTTGCATGGCATCATTGACTCAGTGTACATGGGTTTGGGTGCACTCCAGGAGTTGGTGATGGACAGGCAGGCTGGTGTGGTGCAGTTCATGGGGTCGCAAAGAGTTGGACACGACTGAGCGACTGAACTGAACTGAACTGAAGATACATATATAAAGAAGAATATGACTCATCCATTAAATAGAAAGAAACAATACCATTTTCAGTAACATGGATGGACTTAGAGATTACGATACTAAGCAAAGTAAGTCAGATAAAGACAAATATCATATGATATCACTTACATGCAGAATCTATCTACATATATATATATATATATATGTATATATATATATATATATATACACACACACACACACACACAAATGACCTCATCTACAAAACAGAAACACACTCATAGACTTACAGAACAAACTCATGGTTCTTGGGGTGAAAGGAGGTGAGGGATGAATTGGGAGTTGGGGTTAACATGCTATATTTAAAATAAGTAACCAACAAGGACCTACTGCATAGCACAGGGAACTCAGCTCAATAGTCTGTAATAATCTAAATGGGAAAGGAATTTGAAAAAGAATAGATACATTTATAACAGAATCACTTTGCTGTATACCTGAAGCTAACAGAATATTGTTAATCAACTATACTCCAATACAAAATTAAAAACATTTGAAAGGGACCTCCCTGGTAATGCAATGGTTGAAAGTTCACTTTGGAATGCGAGGTAGAGAGGTTCCATCTCTGTCTGGGGGACTAAGACCCCACATGACACAGAGCAACTAGGCCTGCATGCTACAACTGCTGAGCCTGTGTGCCACAACTACAGAGCCCGCATGCCAACTCAACAAGAGATCCTACACGTCGCAACGAAGATCTGGTACACAGCAACTAAACGCCAACACAGTTAAACAAATAAATTTTTTCATTTTAAAAAAAGATCAATGGTTGCCAGGGTTTTGGGGGAAGGGAGAAAGGGATGAATAGGTGGAACAAATGGAATTTTTAGGGCAATGAAACTCTTCCGATACTGTAATGCCGAATATATGTCATTATACATTAGTCAAAACCCATATCAGGTATAACACAAAGAGTGAACCATAACATAAACTATGAATGCTAGTTTATAATAAAATCAGTATTGTCTTACCAATTTTAACAAATGTACACCGCTAAATGAAAGATGTTAGCAAAAGGGGAAACTGCGTATGTGACCAAGGATGAGGAGGTATAATATATGAGAACTCTCTACATACTGCTTCAGTTCAGTTCAGTTCAGTCACTCAGTCGTGTCCGACTCTTTGCGACCCCATGAATCGCAGCACGCCAGGCCTCCCTGTCCATCACCAACTCCAGGACTTCACTCAGGCTCACGTCCATTGAGTCAGTGATGCCGTCCAGCCATCTCATCCTCTGTCGTCCCCTTCTCCTCCTGGTCCCAACCCCTCCCAGCATCAGTCTTTTCCAATGAGTCAACTCTTCTCATGAGGTGGCCAAAGTACTGGAGTTTCAGCTTCAGCATCATTCCCTCCAAAGAAATCCCAGGGCTGATCTCCTTTAGAATGGACTGGTTGGATCTCCTTGCAATCCAAGGGACTCTCAAGTCTTCTCCAACACCACAGTTCAAAAGCATCAATTCTTCAGCCCTCACCTTTCTTCACAGTCCAACTCTCACATCCATACATGACCACTGGAAAAACCATAGCCTTGACTATGTTGACTATGTTGGACCTTTGTTGGCAAAGTAATGTCTCTGCTTTTCAATATGCTGTCTAGCTTGGTCATAACTTTCTTTCCAAAGAGTAAACGTCTTTTAATTTCATGGCTGCAGTCACCATCTGAGTGATTTCGGAGCCCAGAAAAATAAAGTCTGCCACTCTTTCCACTGTTTCCCCATCTATTTCCCATGAAGTGATGGGACCAGATGCCATGATCTTCATTTTCTGAATATTAAGCTTTAAGTCAACTTTTTCACTCTCCTCTTTCACTTTCATCAAAAGGTGTTTTAGTTCCTCTTCACATTCTGCTATAAGGGTGGTGTCATCTGCATGTCTGAGGTTATTGATATTTCTCCCGGCAATCTGGATTTCAGCTTGTGCTTCTTCTAGCCCAGCGTTTCTCATGATGTACTCTGCATGTAAGTTAAATAAGCAGGGTGACAATATATTGCTTAATATTCTGCAAACCTAAAACTGCTCTTTAAGTCTATTCATATTTTTATATGAGACTATAGCATGGATATTTTTGTAACATGTTTTTTCCACTACCATGTCCATACATTTTTAATTATCTTTGCAGAGATTGAGCCTGGACACAGTGGCGATAGTAAAGTTAGTCAAGGATAGAAATGAGGCCATGGAAGAAGGATGATTCAGAGGATGTAGGAATTTAGGGGCAGGGATATTTACTCAAAGACTCACAGAGGAGAGGGACTAGAAATTGCATGGATGAACAGACATAACTAAGCCCTTAAGTCTGAGCGTCTCCAACAGACTGGGAATTTGAGCAGGGCAGGGAGTTTCAGCTCTAGTTCCGGGAGTCCTGGTCCCTGGCTGGCAAGAGGCTGGCATGACAGGACTGAGCAAGAACAAGATGAAGCCTCAAACATTCACTCTAGAGCTCAGCAATAACCTTCCTGCTAGGATGAAGCGAGCAGGTACAAGAGACACACAGTCATGATGGTCAGTTTTCTGAAATACCCATAACAGGAATCTGCTGAGGCACTTGGAAGCCTACAGGGCACCAAGGGAAGGACCAGCTCCACCTCAGCCAAAATGTGTGCACATTAACCTTGGCTTCCCACCTGACCTTCCCAAGTCACATTCCTTCTCCTGGGCATCCTCCTACGTGGCTCTCAGCCCAACTCCCACCAGGAAGGGAGGATCTGCCTGTCACAAGACCCTCTTATGACCTTTGGGGATGCTTTAGGAAAACTCTGGAAGATGTGGTTCAGCTGGCCTGGGCCTTGTGCCTCCTCGCCCTGGGGGCCACAATAGAGGCTGGGCTGCCACCCCTTAGACACAGAGTCACCATTCAGAGGAGGGACTCACTCATGCTTCTTCCCATCCTGCCTTTTCTGCATCCAGCTGGCAGTGGACACACTGTGCTAAGTTCTGGGTCCTATCCGAGGAGACTCCCGCCACCACTGCTGGTTGTGGTATGTGGAGCCATCCTGAATTTCCTTCAGAATCAGTGAGGCAGGGCATCCCACAGCCCTCATACCACACCATGAGGAGGCCACAGCCCTTTCTGCCTTTCTTCTTCCCTCTGGTAGGTCAGAAGGTGGGGAATGCAGAGGTGCCGCCTTCTGAGAGAAATGAAGTGTCCAGAACAGAGTCCCCTCGCATCCGCTCAGGGCAGCCTTTTTCTGCTTCCTATTTCCCTCCTCCAGCCCCCGAAACTCCCTGGTCTCTGAACTCTAGGATACCACACCTGCCCCCTTCCTGTGTCCCTAGGCCCATCCTTTTCCTCATGTTCTGGTGTCTAGAGTTTCTCTGTGATCTTTCCTTAGTGCTCGTGTTCCAAGAATATGTTCAACCACCACCACCTTTCCATATTCGCCTGGCCCTCAGTTGACCACCAGATCCTCAGGCCCTGACAGAAACTTGCTGTGGTAACTTCCAGAATCTGCCTCTACTCTACTTCAGCTTTGGCTCTCCATACCACTCCTTCCACCCCCAGCCACAGTACCTTTCCAGCTCCTCACCTACCCTCTTGAGTCGTTGCCCAAACTCCACTACATGTGACAGCAACCTTTCTCCTCTTAATACACAAAGTCTCACCTCAATGCTTCCTTCTCTCTACTAACCACCAGCAAAGTGCCTGTTTTCTCCAAGATCATCTCCTGGACTTGGACATTCACTGCCATCTCCTCACCTCTACAACCACCTCGTGGCTCCGGCAGTTTTCACCACATCATCAGCTTATCTCTCCTTGGTTTCATCCTTTCTCTCAACATCCAACATGTTATGTCTCTCATTTTTAAAAAATAACGACACTCTCTGGGGTTTATCTACAGCCTTCTCCCCATTTGTCTGCACCTCCGTGGAACAAACCTCTTTGAAGGAACTGATTGCACTTGCTATCACCAATTACTCCTGTTTCATTCGCTCTTGAATGCATTCCAGTCATGCCTTCACCTCCATCACAGGTGAGTGTGCTTTTCTCAAGGCCATTAGTGTTGCTAAATCTGATGGGAACTCTGCATCCTCATCTTACTTGGCCAGTTCACAACTTTTATTGCAGCTGACCACTTTCTCCTTGTAATATGCCAGGACGCCACGCTCTTCCAGATTTCCTCCTTCCTCCCTGGCTTCTGCTTTTCAGTTTCCTCTGTGTACTTGTTCCTCCTTTTCTTCCCAGTTTCCTAACACTGGAATATCCCAGAGCCCAGTCTTTAGACCTCTCCTTCATGTATACTCATTCCTTTAGTGACCTCATCTGGTCCCATCGTTATACATCTCTCTCCATTTCTCTCTCTTTCTCCAGCCAGGGCCCTCCATGTGCACTGTGTGGACAATAGACGGCTGGGGGTATGGTTTCAGGAAGAAGCAGAAGATTATGAAACTACTGCTACTGGTAGCAGCAGAGGAGACAAGAAGGAATTGTTTTTTGAATATTGAAGGTAGAAACAACGGGATTTATTGATAGACCAAAAGCAGACTTTTTAGAAGCAAAAGTCACGGATGGCACCAATATTTTGGCCTGAACAACTAGCAAGAGAAAGGTGCCATTAACTGATGTGGGAGCAGGTCTGGTATGTGTGATTGGGTGGTGGTGGTGGTATGAGGAATCAGTTCATTTCTGAAATAAATACTGGATATCCAAGTATATACAGTTCTGATTAGACAATTTGGGCATGTGAGACTGTCTACCGCATAAGATAATGATCTCCATGGAGGCGAGGCCTGTGTTTAGGTGACTGCTGTGTCTGACATTGTTTCTGGCATGCAGTAAGTACTCAAATATTTTAATTGTTGAATGTAAGATGATTCTCAATGTCATTTTTATTGTGACTCTTTGGGGACATTATCATCAACTGATTTTCATTCTAGGAGGCATTTATTCCATGCAACTGAAAGGCAATGAGGGTCAAAGAGGCAAGAGAACTATAGCAAGCTCCCAGACAGGTTACCTCTTAAAAAAAAAAAAAAAAAAAAAACATCTAATCAATAACAACAAAACGCAGAGGGGAGATTCTATAGTTTGCTTCTGACATCTGTCATATTAGCTATGTGCTTTTGATAAACACAAAGCACCTCCTCAAAGAAGAAGCACTGCAACACTCCTCTAAAAGTCTTCCCTCCAGATTATGGGAATATATAGTAGTTATCAACAAACTGTGCCAAAAATGCCCTGGATTCCTAGCTATCACTTCTTGTACTATCATCATGCACAATTTGCTCCTCTGGGGCTTAAAGTCAGCCAGGGAAGCCAGGACAGAAGTCAAGGATGATCTTTACCTCCAGTGTACCTTAAATACGGGTCTTCCTTCTGTGCTCAGGTCCCTCTATCCACAGTCCAAGGTGGAGCTGGAAGAGTCAGGTGGAATGCTTACCTACCTGTGAAATGGGTTTAAGCTCCTATACTACATGAGGTGTATGATCTAACTCCTCTACTCTCTCCATCACATACCACACTGAAAACAAGGAGGCACAAACAGGTGGTTCTCTGCTTAGAGGTATAGAGTTTATTTGGAGAGAGTCCCGCCTCACCAGATTATTAATGGAAATGATGATGACAGCCTTTTCAGGAGGATGCAGAAGTCTGGGAACCTCTGAGCTCCTTCTTCCTGGACTGGGTACTCTCCTGGGGTAGACAAGTGCCTTTTGCTGAGGTGCAAATTGAGACATGCGATGGATTTTCTGGCTGAGTGGCACGAGTCAGCAGAGGACTGCCCTTGGAGCTGCCACTGGAGAGGGGCAGGAAACAGGACTGACCAGACTGCACGGACTGTCGCTGGAACTCACTGTCCAGGCACTGGAGTGCGTCAAAGAAGCCCTCCTCCTTCTCCAACTTAGCTCCATTCATGGGGCGTTTGGTGGAAGGTGGACTCTTCTCAGCCTTTTTTCTCTTGGTTTTGGCCGCTTTCTCATCCTTACAGCAGAGAATGCATTCCTTATGCCCTTGACCTTTCGTGTCAGGGTTAATCCCGTGTGTAAAATGCTTCAGCTTATTTCCCAGGTCGGCTTCTACAGCTTCTGGAAGGATAGGGCTCTTGTGAGTATGAGCTGTCTTTACCAGACCCTGCAGCTCTTGCCCCTAGAAAGGGTGGCCCTATAAATTTTGGCCCTGCAAAGTTTGGATCTGAAAAATATGTGGGTCCTTTAAATGCAAACTGTGGAACAGCAAATTGGTCCTGCAAGGTCTGGCCCTTTAAGCCCTGAACACTTCCAGACATGGCATTCGCGGGAATGCTTCTTTGGGTGAGGTCATTCACCTTGCTCTAACAGCCTTACAGACCATTCTCATCTAGTCCTTTGGTCCCAAGGAATCTTGGAGGATGCTCTAGGAACTCAAGGTAAGGGAGATGCTGGTGAAGGTACGGACAAGGGGCAATAAGCTGAGAGTTTGGAGATGGTGGCTCTACAGATCCAGACAGAACCTTGCTAGTCCCTACTCACTCAAGGCAACCATCCTGGCCAAACTAAAATTTTACCTGAGAAAGATCCTGGAGATACATTTGAGAAGTCAGGGACTCTTGGGGGTTCAACTTAAAAGTACCCCTCCTAGAACCCTGGCAGAGCAAGTGGTCTCTCTGGATGGAGAGAGATATGGTACTGCACCCCTTCTCTGTGGCTCTCTGAAGCGTTGAGTTTCCCTGTGTCCCTACTCTCCCTGCTGGTGCAGGGAGTTATCTAAACAAAGTGATTGGTAACAGCATCTGGGGAGGCTTACTGCTGCTGGTTCAGGCCTGACAGTATTCAGGGTATCACTTCCTGATCCGTGTAGGGACTGACTGCTGCCTCTGTGTCTAGAGGCTTATTTTCTGGGGTGCGGGGAACTGAGCTGCTTCCAGGGGCCCTGCAATTCTGTGGACCCTGTGATTGAGGTTCCAACCACTGCAGACGTTCCAACAGATGTGGGTAGGGACAATCCCCTAGCAGATTTTCTCACATCTTTAGGCAAGATGGCTCTACAACATCGCCATGGCCTGGACAAGCAACTATGGGCTGGCCCTGCTGGCCACAACAGATCAGAAGAGGTCACTATCCCCTCAGGTCTCCAGGTCTGCAGGCTAGGGGACTCTCACGCTGGTCAGTGAGCTACCCTGGGACAGAGGCTGCTGGTCATCAGGGGAAAGGAGCAACTGGAGGGACTGCTGGATCTTCTGGGGCAGACCCCAGCAATGGTAAATTAAATTGCCAAATAAACCACTTCTAAAGGTGGCACTCCAGCAGCTCGGGGCATGCTCCATAAAAATACTACCTTGGCTCCTGAGGATTTTTAAAGGGACTTCTCCAAACAGGTAGGCCCCTGGGTCTCAGGACATAGCCTTCAACACATCTCAGGACTTAGGCTGTGGGGTTTGCTACATCTACAGAGATCTCTGGGCAACAGCTAGCAAGCCCCATGGAAGCTGGAGCTGCCACTGAAGTGGAAGTGCCAATGCAAGGCTTCACACTTGACCACAGTCAAAAATGGGACATTGATAGAGGCTCACTGATAGAAAAATGAAGAAGCCCAAATTCAGGAGGGTGGGAAGAACGTGGCTCTAACTGAGGTAGAGGAAATTTCAGACAGTCTGGAGATTAATAAATCATTGGGGGGAAAAAAAGAGATCAGGCTCGCCTTTGGGGACACGATGTTTAGGAGTAGACCAGGGACTCAATGTGCATTAAAGAGGAACCAAGGAAAGACTGCTGTGTTCTGCTGTGGCCGGCACACTGAGGCCTCAGTGCATCCCCCAAGCAGTGGACAGAGACGACTTACTAACTGAAATGTGGAAGAGGGTAGAGCCGGGATCACAGGGTTTGGGATTTGTTTGTAGTGATATCTGCACAGGGTCCACAGTGGATCCTTCAAAAACAGAAAGTTTGGGTAGACTGGCTTACCTCCCATGAACCTCAGGTCAGGGGAGATAAAAGCCCATCTTTTCAACTGAGGCCTTAGAGGTAGCATTCATGATGAAAGAAATGGTAGTGTTTCCACCCAGGATTGGAAAATTTGGGGGTGGTATGACATAGGCTCCCTCAGGAATCTTCCAAAACCTCGGGAACCCTCAGATATAGATAGAAATGCATGCATTACATACAAATACTTAAAGATATCTCAGCAACTGGGGGAGACGGGAACATTAGACGAAGGGAATCAAGGTAATAGGGTATTTTAGGTTTGTGAGCTTCGTGTTCAGGGAAAGAAACGGAAGCAGACTTTCAAGGGCTCCTGACCTTGTTTCTTCAGAATACCTTCAGATTTGCTCTTCTTCTTGACATGCTGGTTCACAGGAATCCTAGGCTTTTCAAGGCTCACAAAAGACACAGCTCCTGCGTCCAAGGGCAAACTCTGACCCTCGACATTCCTGCCTCAGCTGCTGGTGACCAGCCCAGTATTGGCGGATGCTGATTGCACTGGGCAGACTTGGTAGCTGGCTTAGTGGCTGACTTGGCAGCTGACTGGGTTACAGATTTCTGATTTGTTACTTGTGACACTGTGCGGGTTGCTGATGGAAGTGAAAGCTGTTTGAAGGGCAGGGACTCCTGATCAAAAGAGAGACTGCTGCTGTTGCTGCTGCTGCTGCTAAGTCGCTTCAGTCTAGACATGGACAAAAGCTCTAGGCAAGAGGAGCCCTGTGATGGCCCCGATGAGGTAGCGGTGGTCAGCGTAGTCTCACACGATATCAACTGCTGAATCTCCAGAGCCACAGAATTGCAGATTTGGCAGCAGGGGTCTGCACACAGGAGCCGCCGCACACTCCCTTCCTGAGGAAGCCAGCCATGGCTGGGAAGGGAAGCATGGCAATCGTTTGTTACTGACGCAGTAACATCAGCCTCTTTGTCAGTGTGTGGCCTGAGACAGACCTCTCAGCTCTTGCTTTCTACCCCCATGCTGTTATTGCCACTGCTTTTCTGCAGAAGCATTCAGCAGGTCAGGGCTAGCTAAACTGGACAAGGTCTCAGACAACTGGTGGGAACACAGGGCCTTGAGAAACTGGGAGGTGGGTAAGCTCTCTGTTGACCTGTGCTGAGAAGCTGAATTGGGAGAAGGGAACCAGGCAGGTGGGGAGCCAACAGTTAGCTGATGGGGCAGCACCAGGGACGCAACCAGGTAGAACCTGGAGTTAGCCTCGCTTCGGGCCACAGAAGTCCTGTGGGAGCTCTGCATTCTGGGATTAGGAGATGCACACATCTCTCAAGAGCCAATTTCTCATTCTGCAGAGCTCTTAAGGAGGGGATAGTGTGACAAGTTCCTGCTTGAGGGCTGTCCCAGGAACTGGCCTCCCTGAAGACAGAACCAGAGGAGGTAATGTCAGCAGGGTCAGGGATCTGCCCTTGAAAGCGTGTGGCTGTAAAGAGAATATGAAAATTGATGACTTGTTTATGCACTTAACTATCCATTCTCCTGACTGGGTAACTTGTCTCAGGTTGGGAGAAAACCCACAGAATTACATTCTGTCACATCCTGACTTCTAGCACCTTTGTGAGCCTTGCCAGAGCACAGCTGGAAGACCACTCTCCACTGAGACGTCTGACCCCACCCTCTCCTCCAGCAACTCTCACCCAGGGCTCCAGGCTCCCTGTGTCTGGCTCCCTCTCAGCCATTCTCCTTCTGCCCAACCCTGCCCCAGGCCAAACACAGAAATCACCACAGGCCACGCTGGGAGGTGGGAGACTGCAAAGAGCAAAGATCACCTTCGCATGAGCGAGAGCAGCTCCCACGGCTTGTCAGCTTCTTTCCGAGAATGTCTCCTCACTGAGAAACCAGGAGACAGTGTTACACGGAACAAGAGGGGATTCAGGGACATCCTACAGGAAGTTGAAGGCGTTGAAAACCCTTCAACAGAGACTGCAGACAGCCCCCCTCCCCAGTCAGCACTCTGAGGGTACATCTGGGCACAACTTAAACCAGGTATGATGTGCTCTCCTAGACCTACTCTCATTTATCTTCACAACCACACTATGAGTAAGACAGCATCATCAGATGCCATTTTATGGATAACAAGTCTCAGAGATGAAATGACCTCTACAGGTCATAAAACTAGTAAAATGACACACTTGAGGATGTCTCCCCTACTTCCTCTTCACTCCCAGGGGAAAGGTGGAGAATTCTGAACATTCCCAGGTTCTCATTCCCACCCAAAAAGTCTTCTGGAGGATCTGTCAACTTGGGGAATTGGAGCAATGGTTAGAGCATCCAGCGCTGCCACCAGGGTCACTGAGGGCCCAGGGTCCATGCAAGTCTCACTCCCAGGGAGGGAAGTCAGAGCAGAGACTGGGACTTTACCTCTTGGTGTTTCTCTTT